>NC_081161.1:44525703-44703085 GCF_012432095.1 Onychostoma macrolepis
CACAAATGATATTATCTCTGTTTGGCAGTACCTACCGCTGTGAGCAGTCTGATGAACTTGAGCAGCAAACTAACTGACTCTCAGCTGCATCAGTAAGTCAGCTGCAGCCCAGTTTGGAAAACATTTGAAAAATAAGCACAAATTTTCTCTGCCATACACTCAGTCACAAACACAATCTGTCTAACTGGCTGCAAAAGTGCACTGTGAGTGACATCAGCATATATGCATTTACATTTATGTATATATAAACTACTTTCCTGAAAATTAGTTAGAAACACTGTTTAGGAGGACAATGATATTCAACTCACCTTTAACAGAGAGAGAAACAGCAGAGCTTGATTGTGATGAGACTGATCTTATCTGTCCTTTACACCAGTACTGACCCTGATCAGACTCATTCGCTCCTCTGATAGTGAGAGTGTCTCTGTTTACAGTGTAACGATCAGACGTCTGCAACATTACACTGTCTTTATACCACTGATATCTCCAGTCACTGTGAGACTCTATAACACAGGTCAGATTGACTGTCTCTCCAGTGAATACAGGACTGTCTGGTGTCACAGTCAGTGTAGATCTGGGTAAAGCTGTGAAGAAAGAAGACGGAGGTGTTTCAGTGAATTAGTCAGAAACATGATCTGATCCGAGCTCCTGTATTTGTGTAACACTGATGTTAAAGAGGAGAGTGATGGTCTCTTTTTTTTTCGCTCCTGTCAACTAAATGGTTTCATGCCAATTCCTCTGAGAACTTTACGTAGTAAAGTTAATAACTTGTTAAGCTGTTTCTCAGCTTTTTTGTTGTTGTTGATTATGTGAATATTTTTTTTTTAATAATATTTGGTTAGGAAATTAAATAAAAAATAAATGAAAACTTTCAGTGTAACTGCCATAATGATAAATGCACATTGAGAAACATTGCACTTTCTTCCAGCTGTATTTTTCTCTGTATTATTCAGTATAAATGTGACCTGTGCTGGAAAAATGAGTTCAAACGTGCCCGGACTAATTATGAGCTGCAGGCAAAACAAGTGAAACGTCAGTTTTGGTTGAATTTGAGGTTTTCACAAAAATGAGTTCATTAAGCTGATCCCAGCGCTCCACATACACTCTTAAAAATAAAGGTGCTTAAAAGGTTCTTCATAGAGATGCCAAAGAAAAACCATTTTAAACCATTGGTTTTAGTTCCACAAAGGACCATTCAGTCAAAGGTTATTTAAAGAACCATGTCTTTCTTACCTTTTTATAATCTGAAGAACCTTCTTTCACCACAAAGAACCATTTGTGAAACAGAAAGCTTCTTCAGATGTTAAAGGTTCTTTATAGAACCGTTTAGACAAAAAGGTTCTTCTGTGGCATCGTGAAGCACCTTTATTTTTAAGAGTGTAGCACTTAAACATCTAAAATGCCTTTATTTGTGTGCTTTCTAAAGCTTTCAGTTTTTCTGCTCACTACTCGACAGCTGCTTCCCCTCAGAACAAGTTTGGTATTGTTGTAAAGCGCACCGATCCAGCTTTGTGAATATTCATAGAGAATACTTGATGTCATGAGTCTGAACCAATGAAACATCATTTTCAAACCCATGCTGATGTAAACAAACCAGCTTGTTGCTAAGCAGCAAATAACACGCTTGGCGATTGTTCAAAACACCTTTACATGCTTTGTGTCTTAATTATCACGGAAACATCCTTCCTCTGAAAACATGAAAAGAAAATGGCAATTCACTTTAATTCACTAATGACCAATACATGCTGGTTAATATTGTCTGACTGCTCTGATGGCAGAGTGATGTGGACTAAAATACTTCAGACACTTTGGGTTGTTTCTCACAAAACTATTGTATAAAGGTAGAAGAGCTTGAATATAGCACACGAGTCATTGGTTTATTAAAACAATCATGGTGTTTTAGGTCCTTTTTGAACTTTGAAAGCTCCTGTCATCATTAATAAGTGACTTAAGTTGTCATAGTGATGCAATAAAAGAGCTGTATTGGTGCCAGAACCATTCAGTGAACAGTTCTTAAAAGAACCATTTTGCAAAGTTTGAAGAACATTTTAATAATCTAAAGACCCTTTTGTTAAATGGAAAGATATTATTATGTATGTTAAAGGTTCTTCATTTAACATCAAAGCTAATAAGAAGCTTTATTTTTAAGAGTGTATTATAGGGGAAGTTCACACAGAAATATTATGATGTTCAGGTCTGTGCTCAGATCAGACTGAAACCTTTATCTGTTGTGTCATGTCTCTAGCTTTTATCAGCATTATTAAAGCTATAATACAGATATATATATAGTGCCATGAGTGTTGTGTTTATAAGATGACACTTCATAGTTCATTTTGAGATACCTGTAAGCACACACAGTGTTTAATTTTTTAATTCTCCTTTAACTTGTTAAGGAGCTGTTCACACAGGACCTGTTCTTGTGTTCACAACAGATGCAACAACGAAACCCTCAAATTAAGTGTAAATTGTGATATTTATGAGTAGAGTGAATGTAACATTTGAGAAGGAGAACGTGTTTTGATTGGATGTGTGATCATACATGTAGTGCAGAAGGACAATGATATTCAACTCACCTTTCACAGAGATATAAACAGTAGAGCTTAAATGTGAGGATGATGGTCTTTTATCTCTCTGTCCTCTACACCAGTACTGACCCTGATCAGACTCAGTAGCTCCTCTGATAGTGAGAGTGTAGCGAAGGCTACCTTATACTGTTAGGGCTAGCTCGAATCGCAGTGAACCAGGTGTGTCGGTCAGAACACCACAGAGGGAAGTAGCAGTTTGAACTGGTTTATTTTCACAGATGAGCTATAATCAAATCAGAGAGGGGAGTTAGCCTTTACATGCACATCAGTCAGTTTCTACTAACAGGATGTGGACAGATAGACTTGAAGACTGCAGTGGGTGGTGTATGTGATAGAGACAAGGAGGCCTCCTTGGAAACATCCAGAGGAATGAATACTCTCGTTTCAGTATGGGCTCTGGGACCGCTGCTAATAAGCATACACGGGTCGCTGAGAATGATAGGAGGTGTGAGCCAGTTAGAGGGAGAACTTAAGTACTGTCTTTCACAGATCTTGTCTTCTTGAGAGGGCTGGGTACATATCAGTAGAAGCACGAGATGTATGATTGTGGTGGAAGGTGTGGTTTCTCCTGCCAGAAACAAAGAGCAATATTCTAATAAAACCACCATTACAAGTATTATTATGCATACACAACTATAGGCTGCTCCCTTCTTACAGTAACATAATAATGTATAAACACTTAGTATACCAGTGCTTCCGCTATTATTAACTATCCAAATGACTTATAGCGTTATAAACATTATAACTCCGAACAGTGTAAATCAACAGATGTGTTACAGGAATAGCATGTAGATAATAGAATTATCACACAGCATTGAACTGCTAATAACTGCGTCATCACTAATAAAGCCAAGCATCAATCAGTTAACGTTGCAGGTTTATATGTACTCACTCTTATAGAACGCACACAACACAAAATACATTCAACTGTGGCTGATATTAATGACGCACGTCTCAAACACTAGTTTAGGCAGAAAACCCGATCGCATGCAGTGGTGGAGGCAGTCTGCCAAACTCAAGTAATGAACAGCGTCTCTTCCGGCTATCCGTGATAAGCGCGTTTCATAATAAAAGTCCCCATGCTGGCTAGCACGACAGCGCTCTGACACTCTCTCTATCGCCTTTTGCACAGCCGCCCCCAAATTGTGTGCAATTTGCTCATGTAAAGGCGTATTCTTAATCTGGAGTCGTTGACAGGCATTCCTTTTCCTTCTCAGCATCCGGTATGACTGGAAGAGCAATAAGCCGAGCAACGGGCCGGGTGTAGACTTTGTCTTTAACTTGTACATCTACAGATCGTACATGCCCATCCACACTGGGATGTACTTTAACCACTCTGCCAACTGGCCAGAGTGCCCGGGGAAATTGGGGGTCCATCAACAAGACTACTGAACCTACTGTCAGATCGGCTGGGGTACCATGCCACTTCTGTCTGCATTGAAGGGTTGGCAGGTAGCACCTGATGAATCTCGCCCAGAAGTGATCTGCTATGACTTGGCAGTGTCGCCATCTTCGCCGGCTCAGTCCCTCACTTTAGGGTACACCACTGGAGGTAGCGCTCCATCCAGCCGCCCCATCAAGAGGACATTTGGAGTCACGGCATCCAAGTCGGCAACACTGGAGGAGGTGTAACCCAGCGGTTTCGAGTTCAGTATAGCCTCGACCTCTAGTAGCACTGTAAGCAATACTTCTTCTGAGACAGGTTGAACTCCGATGACAGTATACAGCGCAGTCTTAACAGACTTGATCTCCCTCTCCCACGTACCCCCGAAGTGGGGAGCTGCAGGTGGATTGAAGCGGAAATCAATCTTCTGCCTGGCTAGGAGTCGTTTGAGGTCAGAGGACATGCTATCAAACCATTCACTGAGCTCTTTCTCATCTCCTTTAAAGTTCGTGCCCTGGTCCGAATAGAGCTCCATTGGACTCCCTCGGCGGGCGATGAACCGCCTAAGGCTCATCAAGAAGGAGTCAGAATCCATAGCGTGCAGGAGGTCCAGGTGCACTGCCCGAGTGGTAAGACATTTATAGATAATGCCCCATCTTTTCTCCGAGCGTTGTCCTAGCTTCACTTGGAAGGGTCCGAAGCAATCGACACCAGTCGAGTAGAACGCCGGCTTGTATAGGCGCAGACGGGCCACAGGTAGGTCAACCATCTTTGGGACCGATGGCTTCGATTTCCATCGCCGGCACTCCTGACATTGGTGTTGCCCCCTCCGTATCGCCTCTCTTCCACGGAGTATCCAAAAGTTCGACGCATCTCAGCGAATACTCGCTCTGGGCCCGGATGACCGAGCCGAACATCATAGTCCTGGATAAGGAGTTTTGTTGCGGGATGGGAGGGGTCCAGGACAATGGGATTTTTAAAGGCAGGGTCTAACCATTCGGCCCGTCGGAGTCTCCCTCCCACGCGTATAATTCCCTCATCAGGGTCCAGCTCTGGTGATAGGGTAAGGAGACGACTACTTCGAAGTACAGCCTTTCCTGCTTTAAGATGACGCAACTCCACTGGAAAGCATTCAGATTGGATTCTCTGGAAGATTGTCATCTCTGCCTGGCGATAGTCCTCTGCGGTCAAGGGCTCGTCTTGGTCCGGCACTCCATGCTTCTCTTGCGCCACCGCCTCGACCATACTCTTCCAGGACAGGTATGGCTGCCCTCCATGAGCCTCCTGCCTGTCAGCTCTTGATATCACTCCACATGAAGCCATCTTCTTATACTCCATGATATCCTGCTCAGGGATCTCTCCAGGTGAGGATGGCCATTCGGCAGGTCCCTTGCTGAGGAAAGATGGCCCTTGGCTCCAGCGATTAGGTACAGCTAATTCTGCCAAGGTCTTCCCACGAGTAACATCATCGGCCGGGTTCTGTGCAGAGTCAACGTAGCGCCAGGTACTTTCTGCCGTAAGCTCCTGGATCTCCGCCACACGAGTGCCCACAAAGACCTTGAAGCAGCATGACTCTGACTGCAACCAGGTTAACACGGTCGTTGAGTCACTCCAAAGAATTGTCTTATCCGTCTTCACCGTCAGCTCTCTCTCGATCGTCTTGGCCAATTGAGCAGCAGTCAGCGCACCGCATAGCTCGAGGCGGGGAATGGAATGTTGCCGCCTGGGTGCTACCCTGGACCTTGCTGCAAGGAATGCTAGATGGACTCGTCCCTGGACATCTTCTGTCCTGAGGTAGGAGACTGAGCCATAAACCCTTTCGGAGGCGTCACTGAACACATGGATCTGCCTGGAAACAACCATCTGTTCAGTAAGGGCTGGAGCATAGGGTCGGGGTACAGAGATGCGTGGCAGTAGGTGTAACTCAGATTCCCATTCCTTCCATGCCTTCTGCAGGTCTTGCGGGATACATGGGTCATCCCAGTCACGAGGCTTGTCCCACATGCTCTGGACGATGAGCTTGGCACGAGTCGTGTAAGGTGCAATAAATCCCAGGGATCATATTGTCGGGCCAGTACCTTGTAGACATTTCGCATCGTCAGTGCTCCATACTCCAGAGGTCGACTCTTCTAGCCTAAGGTGTCTGATCCCCAGTGCCAGTTGAGGCCGAGGGCCGGTTCTAACAGGCCTGGTTCGTCGTGGGAAAGCTATCGCCCATGCTATCGGATCTCGCCTCTGCTGGTAGATGTCTGAGTACATCTGGTATATTGCAAGCCCACTGTCTGAGCTCAAACCCTCCGGAAGCTAGTACCTCCATGAGCCGGTCCACCAGTTCTTTGGCCTCATTCGCGGTGTGCACACTCTGGAGGCAGTTATCCACATAAAAACAGCGCTCCACCGAATGCTGGATTCCTTCTCCTGGCCCGCCATGATCTCTTGCATGCCTCTGCAGGGCAAAGGTGGCACAGCACGGTGAGCACGCAGTACCAAATGGTAGAACCTGCCACTGGAAGACTTCAGGGGGGTTATCACGCTTCATGTCCCTCCATATGAACCTGAGGAGTGGCTGGTCTTCTGGTAAGAGCTGAACCTGGTGGAACATGCCTCTGATATCTCCGCTAACTACCACCGCATGTTCCCTGAAGCGTAATAAAACTCCCAGCAGAGAGGCGCCCAGTGTTGGTCCAGGAAGGAGGGTGTCATTGAGGCTTCGGCCTTGGAATTGAAAAGAGCAGTTGAAGACTAAACGACTCTTCCCGTTATGACTCACCAAGTGGTGCGGTATGTACCACGACTCATTGGTGGCTGAGGCTTCGCTTGAGTCGATCCTCCTGACCGCTCCTGCTTCCACCAACTTCCGAATCGCTGCGCAATACTCTTCAGCTCGTAGAGGGTCCCGTGCCAAGCGTCTCTCTAGACTCCTGAGGCTGGGTAGGACGGCTTCCTTGGGAGCTCTGAGTGGGGGGATGCCTTACTTCCTTAGCAGGGGCGTGGCATATCTAAGGATGCCTGCAACCTGTACTCGCCTGCCTTGGCCTCCAGGAGCTCTAGCGCTTCCTTATCCTGTTTTGACCTCACTGCCAGTTTGCCACTCTGATATGGCAGGATGTCCACCTTCCAGAGCTTCTCCACGTTCTGCATCAGCTCTGTCGTCTGGGATGAGACACTAGTGAGGAGACACTGCTGGATATTCGGGGCCCACTGGGTAAGGTGAGCAGGTCCTTGGAGCGTCCATCCCAGCCTCGTGCGAATGGCCGCCGGACCTCCAGGAGGACCCAGTCTCACCGGCTCGACAGGGGTAAGTAGATGGGGTAGTCTGCACCAATCAGCACGAGTGGCTTGACGCTCAAATTGCTCAAGGGAAGGTCTCCCAGGTGCTTGTATCTCCTCTTCAGGCTGACAATGGGGTATGAGTGGTCTGCTAAACCCAAGCGTTGTGAAGTGAAGGCCTCCACTATCCGAAACGTTCTCTTTGGATTAGTGGGGATGAGATTTTGAATGAGACGGCGCCCTTCAGGGTTTGAACTTCCTGTCGAATTGTGCGGAGAGCGAGATCTTCAGGCTTCTTATGCAGGCCCAGTTTGTCAACTGCCTCAGGAAGGAGCATTGTCCGCTCTGATCCATCGTCCAGAATCGCATAAGTATCTAGTGTCCTGTCTCTGTTGCGTAGAAGAACTCTGACGACTTTCAACAGAACACGAGAATGGGACGATGGTCTGTCTAGGTAAAGAACTTCCGTACTGGTACTTACAAGACAACTTTCAGCTTTCGGTTGCTCAACCTTGGGGCGTGCGTTAGCATCATGCAGTACCCTTAGATGCTTTCCTTGGCACACATCACAGAGCTTTCTGAGGTCACATTGCGCCGCTTGATGTCCTCTCCCGCATCTCCAGCATCTCTTGTTGACTTTAATCCACTCTACGACCTCCTCTCGAGTGAGTTTTTGAATAGCCGGACACCTATTGAGGAAGTGTTCTGTACCCTCGCAATACGGACTGTAGGGTTTCACTTTGCCTTTCCGTCTCAGCGCGGATGAACTCTGGACTTCTGGTCTAGTTGCTTGATTCGACGCATAGCTCTCAGCCCCATGTAGAACCGTAGCTATGGGCTTGCTGCGACGCTTCTCGGCTCGGTAGGCAGACAGCCCTGGGGCACAGATTTCAGAAGGGTTGTCGTATCCTTGGCACCACGATTCATATCGAAGTCATTCTGCCAGGTCAAGCAGCGTAGGAGTGTGTCCAGGACAGTGGAACATCAGACGCCTGAAGTTCGCTCTCATCTCAATTGGAAGCTTGCTAAGGAGACGGGCCACATGTGAGCCGCATTTCAGCTCAACTTCTCCATCTGGGCCTAATGTCTGCAGCATACCTACAAGTGACTGTATGTGCAGAGAGAATCTCTCAAAGGCTGATATATCTCCTCTCTTAATCTCCGGCGACTCCATCACTGCAGCAATCCGCTTCAAGGCTACATGGTGCGGCTGGCCAAACTTCTCCATCAAGGCTGCCATGGTGTCCGTGTATGGCCTAGGTGAGTTGATGAAAGAGTCGGCAATGAGACAGGCCTCTTCAAGCTTCACATGATCCACAAGTATCTGATACTTGAAAAGCTCTGAAGCATCCGCGGGTAACAGGTTTAGCAGAGCTAATTTTAACCGAGAGAACTCCATTGGGTCGTTATGAATAAACAGAGGAATCTTTGGCGCCGCCCCTATACTCTCCTCCTCCTGACTCGCGGATACTGATGATAACTATCTACTCCTGGTGGGGTGTGGTTGGCTCAGATCAGGCCTAGTTGGGTGCTGAGTTGATGATCCCGCCTTGGTGTGATACATACTGGGCTGCGGACGTGAGATGGGCAAGTGGCATCCTGGTCTCAGGGTTGGGGACCAGTCGTCGTACTGTTCCGCGGGTAACAGGTTTAGCAGAGCTAATTTTAACCGAGAGAACTCCATTGGGTCGTTATGAATAAACAGAGGAATCTTTGGCGCCGGCCCCCTATACTCTCCTCCTCCCTGACTCGCGGATACTGATGAGAACTGTCTACTCCTGGTGGGGTGTGGTTGGCTCAGATCAGGCCTAGTTGGGTGCTGAGTTGATGATCCCGCCTTGGTGTGATACATACTGGGCTGCGGACGTGAGATGGGCAAGTGGCATCCTGGTCTCAGGGTTGGGGACCAGTTGTCGTACTGTTCAGGACCTCGTCTAGGCTGAGGCGTTCAGGCTTCGAGGTGTCGAATGTGGATGAGTGTGGGCTGTGATGCTGGGTGTCATACTGTCCCTCATGAGCTGTAACTCACTCATCATTCGGTCTATGACAATGACCACTCGCTGCTCCTCGACAGCTGACGACTCTGGAGGGTAGTCGGAGGGAGGCCATGGCGGAGGGGGCAGCTCCCCGTCACCCTCCTCTTCCTCTGGCACTAACGAGTCCTCTGGGAATGGAAGGGGAGGCATTGGCCAATGCTCGAATGCCTGATCACGCTGCGCTGCTCCTTGCACTCTGGCAGAGGCCGACAGTTCAGGCGATTCCCTTCTAGTGTCATAAGGTGTGGCGGAACCGTACTGCATGGTCTCTCTGTATAGCCAGCTTGGCTCGGCTCCCTCCTCAGTGTAGGGCATAGGGGTATGTCGCCAGCTCAGGCTTGTGTCATCATAGCTCTCCTCAAAACTTGGTAAATAATCGTCATGTGCTTCGGGGGGTCTACTCCACTTCACATGAGGCTGTGAGCCCCGAACCTCCTCTCTAGGCGGTTGTGGTGCCGGGCTGGCACGTGATGAGCCATGGCTCTTCGGTCGCACTGCACTGACCTCATAATCCTTCAGATAGGATGGCTGTCTTAACTGACGTTTGGGCCGAGTGGAGGGGGCACACGATGCTTCATCTCTCCGTTGCATACTCCCAGCACGACTACGATCCGGCTCGAAGGACCACAAATGTAGCGAAGGCTACCTTATACTGTTAGGGCTAGCTCGAATCGCAGTGAACCAGGTGTGTCGGTCAGAACACCACAGAGGGAAGTAGCAGTTTGAACTGGTTTATTTTCACAGATGAGCTATAATCAAATCAGAGAGGGGAGTTAGCCTTTACATGCACATCAGTCAGTTTCTACTAACAGGATGTGGACAGATAGACTTGAAGACTGCAGTGGGTGGTGTATGTGATAGAGACAAGGAGGCCTCCTTGGAAACATCCAGAGGAATGAATACTCTCGTTTCAGTATGGGCTCTGGGACCGCTGCTAATAAGCATACACGGGTCGCTGAGAATGATGGGAGGTGTGAGCCAGTTAGAGGGAGAACTTAAGTACTGTCTTTCACAGATCTTGTCTTCTTGAGAGGGCTGGGTACATATCAGTAGAAGCACGAGATGTATGATTGTGGTGGAAGGTGTGGTTTCTCCTGCCAGAAACAAAGAGCAATATTCTAATAAAACCACCATTACAAGTATTATTATGCATACACAACTATAGGCTGCTCCCCTCTTACAGTAACATAATAATGTATAAACACTTAGTATACCAGTGCTTCCGCTATTATTAACTATCCAAATGACTTATAGCGTTATAAACATTATAACTCCGAACAGTGTAAATCAACAGATGTGTTACAGGAATAGCATGTAGATAATAGAATTATCACACAGCATTGAACTGCTAATAACTGCGTCATCACTAATAAAGCCAAGCATCAATCAGTTAACGTTGCAGGTTTATATGTACTCACTCTTATAGGACGCACACAACACAAAATACATTCAACTGTGGCTGATATTAATGACGCACGTCTCCAACACTAGTTTAGGCAGAAAACCCGATCGCATGCAGTGGTGGAGGCAGTCTGCCAAACTCCAAGTAATGAACAGCGTCTCTTCCGGCTATCCGCGATAAGCGCGTTTCATAATAAAAGTCCCCATGCTGGCTAGCACGACAGCGCTCTGACACTCTCTATCGCCTTTTGCACAGAGAGTGTCTCTGTTTACAGTGTAACGATCAGACGTCTGTAACATTACACTGTCTTTACGCCACTCATATCTCCTGTCATATGTCTGGTAATATGTCCAGTCAAATCTCCTGTCATATGTCAGTCCATTTCTCCGTCTCCAGTCACTGTGAGACTCTATAACACAGGTCAGAGTGACTGTCTCTCCAGTGAATACAGGTCTGTCTGGTGTCACAGTCAGTGTAGATCTGGGTAAATCTGTAAAGAAAGACAAAAACATAAAGTGACTTAAGGTCTGCATGAAATCAAAACTTTATTTACTTTATTAGAATGGCATTTCTTCTCTGATGACGTCAGTTTGATGGCTTGAGCAGAATATCTTTAAACACACCCCTCCGACCGTTTTCTGCTATGAAAAAATAAACCCCTGCCCTCTACTCAATATTCAGTTTCAGCTGGAAATATATCACAACACTGAAATAAAGTTGGCAGCAACTTCAGGTTCATGCGGACTTTAAACAACTCTTTTGTTGAAATTGTGTAAATGTTTCACAGAACTGAACAATTGATCCACACATACATCCAGTGAAACGACAGACTTCTCTTTGGTGACGTATGCTGGATTTCTTCAGTTTATTTCATTTAGTTCACTTTAACCAGGAGCTGCAGCTCTGCAGAGTTTAGCTTCATCCTTAATTAAACACAACTGATTCTGCTAATCGTAACGAATCACTGCTCTAGACCTTGAGTCGAAGATCCAAACACAGATTTATTAAGGGGTAATCCATCGTAATAGACAAAGGGTCAACCACAGGACAAACAATAGAAACAACAGGTAAAACGCAGGCAAACAGAGAAATTCAGGAAACCAGGCAGAAGATTAAAACCATGACATGAAAACCAGAGCGGCGATCAGAAATACAGTGTAAACACAAACAAGACTTCACAATGAGAGTCAGAATCCATCACGGACCGTATTCACAAAACATCTTTAGGCCAAATGTAGTAGGGATGGCTGACTCTAATTTAAATTGACATTTTAGAGCCATTTAACAAATATACATAATCTTTCCATTCAAATGGGTCTCCAAAATGGGAGGAGTTTCTTATAGGGACGGCTGACACGAAGCTGATGTTTCGACATGGTGTCGAGATCCCGAGGCGTGATTCGAAACACCCATGTCACGTGACTAAGGCGATTCGAAGCATCGGGGCGTGGCATACCTGCCGAATCTGCGTTTGATTGACAGGGTCAGGAACAAATCACACAATCGCACATCTGTCTGAACTCCCACAAACTATAAAAGTGGAGATAACACATCTTCACTTCGTGGGTTTTTGTGAGAGGAGAAAGATTTTGAGATATAGTGATATTTATAGTGTAATTTGGTTATATTTAGGCTAGATTAAAAGTTATTAAGATATTGATAGATAGGCTATAGACATTGACAGATAATTCGGATAAATATACTGATACATTCATATAGGCATACATATACATTAATATAAGTTAGATAGTGACAAGCACAGCAAGTTAGAGATATATTGATTCATATTGATGGATTACATAATAATGGAAGCTCCACACAAGAGATGCCGTGCATCTGTGGTGTGGGAGCATTTCCATTTGGAAACACAAAATAAAGTGAGATGTATGTATGTGTGATAGGCAGCTATAGCCTACTGTAGGGCTGCAACTAACGATTATTTTAATAATCGATTAATCTGTCGATTATTTTTCGATTAATCGATGAATCGGATTAAAAAATAAAAAAGAAAAGCATTCATTTCCAACCCTTTATTCAAAAACAGAACTAAAATCTTTAGAAAGTGCACAAACATGTTGCTCCTTGAACATCCCTGAGCTGTTATAATAATAATAAAATAAAATAAAAATGGACTAACACAAAAAACATATATGCTTTACATCTGCCAAATATATAGACTTTTTGGGAGTGCAAAATTAAATAATTTAACAACACTGCGTCGTTAGCGTTGGTATTGTATCAGACACCTGCACTTAACATTATATGAAAATCAAGCTCAAATGGAGTTAATAATGTTTTTGACCAGAGAATGACGGAGATGGAGTGTTTTGTCTGTCATTAGAACGGCTGTAACTGTTATCTGAAGCAGCAAGTGCATTATGCTTTCATCAACTTTTACAGGTTATATAACTTTGATTGTAGCTATAAGGGCGCTTAGTTTTTTCTTGTCGTTTAATACACTTGGCCAAAATCTCAAATTAAGCGCTTATGCACATAATGCACAGGATATTTAAAACGTATATAGACAGCAAATAACTAATTCTTCTCCACTCTTCAAACACACAAAAACATTATCCTTTACTGACATAGTGTTTGAGTAAAGAAAACGCTGTACTATTCAAACACCAATTATTTATTCACCCTTGCATTGCGAAAAAGCAGAGATCTCATCTTCTCCAGGCTGTGCGCGGCGCGTCAATCTGAACGGAGGCGGGGTGAAGTTACGAGGTCTCGCTGAGAGCTCGATGATCCGATGGCGTTACGAAGTTTTACTGACAAGTTATTTTAATGCTTATCATTGGTTTACTATTTTAAAACTCTCTGATTTAAAATAATAAAACGAATTATAAGCGACTCAAGTTTGGATAATTTTTCACAGCACCTGACTGGGCTAGAGTATGGCAACTGCATACTCTGCCATACGCAAACGCCGCCCCTGCTCCCACACCTTGGATGACTTGGGTCGCACGGATTTCTCTGCCTCCGTCATGCATCTTTCCTCTACCTCCGCTCGTTTTTTTTTTTTTTTTTTTTACTTTTTTTTTTATTTATGAGGCGCCAAACTCTGCTACCATCCGTGTGCGAGAGTGTGTTCACTCGCTCCGCGCTCAACTAAAGTTTTTTTTTTAATAATCAAACGTCTCCGCGTCGCGCGACACAACGAATCGATTATGAAATTCGCTGCCAACGCTTTTAGTAATCGATTTTTATCGATTTAATCGATTCGTTGTTGCAGCCCTAGCCTACTGTAATAATACATCATCCATGATGCGCCGTTTGAGGAGCGCTCATCCTGCCCTTTTGGTGCAGAGGATGGTAACATTGTCCCTGTACCTAGGCCTGCTATTGACACTGCTGGGCCGTCTAAGCAAGGCATGCATTGTATGAAATCTAATACAGATCACAAAGTGTTGAGACGCTGTTTAGAAAATCCATATTTTTAAATAAAAATCTTTATATGTTAAAAAAAAAAAAATGAATATTTGAATTAAAAATGTGTCTCCACATACTATTCAATAAAAGTTTAGTGCATTTAATCTTTTAAATAACAGCAGAGTGAGCGAGTTTTTGTATATGGTAAGATTAAACTTATTTTAGTGAACAACGTACCACATTTCAGCTCTCGTTTTGTTAGGAATGGCACACAAAATGTTATTTTATCCTTGCTGAAAAGCTTCTTGTGGCCGTAAACATTTAATTTTAACGTGGCTTTAAGCACTATGCATCATTAAAGTTTCACTTTCACCACGTAAAGCCGGTAAATGTGGTGTTTACATGGATTAATCGTATGAGTTTACCTTTTGGTAAGAACCCAGATTCTCATGATCAGTGAGCGATAAACTCGAGCATCTTCGCTCCGAAGACTTGTGTCGCATACAAAGCAAAAAAAACATTGGTGAACAACAATATAAAATGCGGGAAACTATTCATTGGTTATTCTACAATGAATTGAATTACAAATTATACTACAACTACAAAATACTATAAATTGATAAACTGTTCAGCGTGATGGCGTTGAATGTCTCCGACAGGCCTGTAGTTCTGTTTAGCAGCTTGTTAGCAACCGTCTTTAAGAAACATAACAGTTTTTAAAAAAAATCAGGAGTGGGGTGTAACTGCTGTGTTTTATGTCGTAGAATAAAAGGTGAAAGTATCTTGAGCTTGTGCGTGTGACCATGCTTTCTGTGTTGTGGCTTCAAGGCTTCGGGACTCTTGTCATTGAGAAATATGTGTTTTGTTGAATCTTTTAAAAGACACCTAAAGACATATCTTTGTGGACAAGCCTTTAATTAGCAATATGGTCTGGAAGCAAATTTTTATTATAAGTAAACCTAAGTACTATAAGTAACTTTGCAAGAACATGTCAACTTAATCTAACCCTAACCCTACCAGTCAACTAATACACTACTAACATTCTAATGAGAGTCAGTAGAAATGTAGGTGCAACATTACTTATAGTCAATAGAATGTGTTAAAGGGACCATCAAAATAAAGTGAAACCGATATTTTGTACATTTCCTACTGTAAATATATAAAAACTTCATTTTGATACACATGTATAAATCTCAATTTCAAACATTTACCCTTATGACTGGTTTTGTGGTCCAGGGTCACATATACTTTAACATGTCATCATATTACATTTTAACAATAAAGAATATAATTTGCAGTCGGCGCTGATAGCCTTGTGGACAGTGTGCCAACATACAGCTGTTATTGTGCTAATCTTGATGCGAGGACCTTTCCTGTTCCACCCCACACTTCACTTCCTGTCAATTCTGATCTGTCCTGTCACAATAAAACCAAAACATGCCAGAAAAAGAGAATAGAATCAGCAGTAAGACTAAAGTCACAAACCCTCCTACACACAGCACAACCTGTTGAGATTGATCTTCAACTGAATACAACATATTAGAAACAGAAAACTGTTCCTGGAGGTCTGCAGCTCTGCTGATTTGAGAACTGAGTTTTGCACCCCAGATATAGAATATAATAAAATACTTACGGAGAATGAGAGGCAGTGCACCGGACCCCATACTGACACATTAATAAAAAACCCTGTTGTCTGGTGTCACCTAAAACAGACACTTCCTGATTAAACAGTCATTTCACACTTCAAGAAGAGAAGAGGGAGGAGACAAACTCTTTACAGAAATAAATGAAGAAATAGGAAGAAAAACAGATCCATTCTTAGATATTGAGCTTCTTTTTTTAGTGCATACAAGTTGTTAGAGCTCTGTTTCTCTCCTTGAAGATACGTTCTTTCAGAATTGTTCTGAAACTGTAATTTTGTTCATTCACACTCACAGCCGCACACATTAAGATGAGATGTCACGAGGTAACATCTAATGTAGGCCTTTTCATGTAATTTGAGTTATGCTTTCAGCTGTACTTTGCAGCTGAAGTGTGCTTCATTCTGGAGAGATTGTGAGTAGCTCTGGTCTCAGTTTGTCGGCCAAAAGCCTTGCCTTCAACACAGACGACAGGCAGCTGCAGTCAAGACGAGTGGAAAAGAGCTGCAGAGAACAAAGCAGAAGTAACACCAGCAACTATCAGCTCAACTCCATCCACTCACTTAACACTTTTATTAGGACTCTTAAAGGCCAAACTGAAACCTGAAATTTTACCCAAAATGTATATTTACATTCATGCATTTAGCAGACGCTTTTATCCAAAGCGACTTACAGTGCATTTAGGCTATACATTATTATTATTATTTTATTTTATTTTTTTATCAGTAAATGTCAGGACACCGGGAAAAATGGCACGTATGGTCACCCTAAAGAGGGGCACACGTCGCATCGCAACAGAGTGTGCTGGCCATATCATACATCTAAGCACATGGCACACATTGTTCAGAGGAGAACGCTGGAAAATGACACTCGTCTGTATTTACAGTACACAAGTCAAGTCACCTTTATTTATATAGCGCTTTTAACAATACAGATTGTGTCAAAGCACTTAACAGTATCAAATTGGAAGATAGAGTGCCAGTAATGTATAATGATAAGATTAAACACTCAATTTTCAATTTTCAGTTAAAGGCATTTCATTATTGAATTCAGAGATGTCATTGTCTAGCTCAGTTTAGTTTAAATAGTATCTGTGCAATCAAATCGGCGATAATCGCTAGAAATTAAGTGTCCCCAACTGAGCAAGCCAGAGGCGACAGCGGCAAGGAACCAAAACTCCCTCTGTGACAGAATGGAGAAAAAAACCTCGAGAGAAACCAGGCTCAGTCGGGGGACAGTTCTCCTCTGACCACACAAGCCGCGGTTCAGCTGCACACGACAACGCTGCCAGTATGAAAGCACAAGAAAAAGGTGCCTCAATTAGAAAAAGACCAAAGAAATCGAGTTTGAAAGGTGACGTGGCGACAACCGTAACCTGAAAATGAAATGTGGAGGGAGGAAATAAATGAATAAATAAATAAATAAATGAATGAATGAATAATTGAATGAATAAATGAACAAATAAATACACACTAATACGCTTAATAAAAAAAAAACACATTAATACGCTTCTATTATTCAAATCCGTTAAAGGATTGTTAGGCTGCATTAATTAGATCAACCGGAACCGGGAACACTCCCCATAACACACGATGTACTCGTTACATCGTAAGTTGAATGGCATCTACGCTAATATTTGTCTGTTTCTTTCCTAGTCTGTTTCTCAGTCCGTATCCGATCAGATGGTGATCAGCACCAAGAGATGATGTCTACAGCCCTGATCGTCAGCGGAGACCAAGACCCCCAGATGACCCCCAGAGACATATCCCCAGTGAAGACCTCGACTAAAATACAATAAAATTAAAAATATAACTAAATAACTAAAATATAATAAAATACCTAACTACATAATACTATTATTGTTAGAAAAAAAAAAAATAGAAATATAAACTTTTGAACTGCGGGTTTCGTCTGGTCAGAGGAGAACTGGCCCCCGACTGAGCCTGGTTTCTCTCGAGGTTTTTTTCTCCATTCTGTCTCAGAGGGAGTTTTGGTTCCTTGCCGCTGTCGCCTCTGGCTTGCTCAGCTGGGGACACTTAATTTCTAGCGATTATCGCCGATTTGATTTCACAGATACTATTTAAACTAAGCTGAGCTAAACAATGACATCTCTGAATTCAATAATGAAATGCCTTTAACTGAAAATTGAGTGTTTAATCTTATCATTATACATTACTGACACTCTATCTTACAATTTGATACTGTTAAGTGCTTTGACACAATCTCTATTGTTAAAAGTGCTATATAAATAAAGATGACTTGACTTGACAGATATTAAGGAGCAGCTAGGTGACCATCAGCAGAGGATCGGTGAGCTGGAGGGGAGAGTGAGTGATGTGGAAGATGCGGGGACAGGGCAGCACCGTGTGATACGGTACCTGTTTCAACGTGAAAAACAACTCACAGCTGTTTGTGATGATTTACAAAACAGGCTGAGGAGAAACAACCTCCGAATATTTCAAATATCAGAAGAGAGTGAACATGGAGACGTGGTTGCGTTTGTGAAAGCCCTGCTTCCCAAAGTACAGACGTTACCACCTAATTTGGACATTAAGATTGATCGCTCACTTCAGTCCAAACCGACGGATCCAGCGGCTCCCCCCAGATCAATCATTGTGAGATTCCTTGACGCAGCGGTGAAAGATATTGTTTTGCAGCAAGCATGGAGCCAAGGAAATGTGATGTTTCAAGACAAGAGGATCTTCTTTGATCAAGATTATTCTCCTGAGCTACAAAAGAAGCGAGCTAAGGTTCACGCAGTCATCAAGCAACTAAGGCAGAGGGGCATTCAGGCAAAGTGCCTGTATCCAGCACGACTGAAAATCAAGATGGACTCGGGAGAAAAAACTTTTCCCTCGCTGACAAGCGCCGCGGATACTTTGAGAGAGATGGGTGTAGAGGTGCAGTGTGGAGAGAAAGAGCGCATCGAGGAGAAACTAACTGGAGGATGGAACATCAGCGCGAAGAGGAGGAGAACCAACACGCTGGCGTTAGCTGACTTGAAGGATATGATCCAGGAGGAAGATGAGTAGTCGGAGGTATATAACACTAAAAATGCATGTCAGTTTGATTTTAGACTATGACTGCTAAAGGTACACATCCTGTTGAAATGTATATGAACAATGAATAAACTGAAAGCAATAATAATATAATACAA
The DNA here is from genome assembly GCF_012432095.1 of Onychostoma macrolepis. NCBI lineage: Eukaryota > Metazoa > Chordata > Actinopteri > Cypriniformes > Cyprinidae > Onychostoma > Onychostoma macrolepis. Next base: position 44,544,550 of record NC_081161.1, read on the forward strand.
AAGAAAAAAGAAAAGTTGTCACAAAAAAAAAAAAAAAAAGGTCTGACGGACTCTTGATGTATACATGAGTGGTTCACACTCACTAAGGCCTTTTTTACATGCTAGTGTAATACTGGTCGTTATTGCACATTGGGTGCTTTTCTCCACAGAGGGATTAGACACCACTCTCTGTCCCATTATCACCGGGGGTCAGACAGGGTGATAGTTTACTCTCTATGTCTGACTGGAAATGTGGAAGTTCTGTTCTGTGTTCATAATGTTATTGTTTTGTTTTATCAGAGGCAGGTTGCAAATTTATTTTTGTTTAACTTTGTACATTTGGAGTTAAATTACTTTATCTGTTTTTGTCTAATAGTTGCTTATGAGAGGTTCGGGCTGTGTTACATGAATCAGTATAAATACAATAATGGCATTACTTAATTTAATTACCTATAACATAAAAGGAATAAACAACCCAATTAAAAGAAAAAAGATACTGGGACAGTTGAATAAAATGCAGTGCTCTATAGCCCTACTTCAAGAAACTCACCTCACTGAAACAGAACATCAAAAATTAAAAAGAGAATGGGTGGATCAGGTTTACAGTAGTTCTTATGGGAAACGTAAAAAAAGAGGTGTAGTTATACTATTTAGTAAGTCTGTGTACTTTCATTGTGAAAAAGTTTTCCAGGATACTGAGGGTCGGTTATGGTCATAGGAAGGATTGCTGGTTTTAAATTAACCCTTTTGAATGCCTATGCACCAAATGAAGATTGTCCAAAATTTTTCAAAAAGCTTGCACATTTGGTAGCAGATCATGGGGAAGGCTTTGTTATAATGGGTGGGGACTTAAATTGCATACTGAATAATAGAATAGATAAATTACCATCATCCTCAAAACCTCAAAGCAGAATGTCGAAAAGTCTAATGAATATGATGAAGGAATTAGGGTTAATAGATGCTTGGCGCCACCTTCATCCAAAAGAGAGAGACTTCACCTTTATGTCACAAGTGCATGGAAGCTACTCACGACTGGATCACTTTCTGGTATCCAAAAAGGACACATACCGAGTTAAAAACTGTGTTATTGAGCCAATAACCATTTCAGATCATAGCCCAGTACAAATGACACTTGATATGGGATTGGAGTCGTGTATGAAGTATTGGAGAATTAATGTCTCATTGTTGACTGATGTTAAGATAAGAGAGGAAATAAGGTCAGCAATAATGGAATATTTTGATTTGAATGACAATGGAATGGTCTCACCTACTGTTTTATGGGACGCAGGAAAAGCCACAATAAGGGGGAAAATAATATCTATAGGATCAAAGTTAAAGAAAGACAGACTTAAAAAACAATTAGAAGTAGAAACTGAAATCAAGAGATTAGAAAATGAACACAAACGAAATGGAAAACAAGAAGTATTTAATAAACTTAAAGAGAATAGAGCCAAGTTAGATGAGATACTGACCTATAAGGCAGAGGGTGCCCTTAGGTTTATTGATAGAAAATACTATGAATTGGGAAATAAATCTAGTAGGTTATTATCATTTCAACTACAGAAAGCACAAGCTAGCCGAACAATTCCTAAAATTAAACATCCTCATTCCAATGATGTTGAAACTATTCCAAAAGCAATAGCGAATACCTTTGCCAAATATTATGAACAATTATATAAAGGTCAACATCAAGAATTGAAAGAAGAAAAAATACATGATTTCTTTAAAAATCTTAAATTAGACAAGCTGACGGCGGATGAAGCTTCTGCATTAGTAGAGCCAATTAGTGAAAAGGAGGTGAAAGAAACAATTATTAAATTAAAAAATAACAAAACGCCAGGAATAGACGGGTTTGCAGGGGAATATTATAAAGTGTTTGTTGATGATCTCACTCCGATATTATGCAAGTTATATAATTATGTGTTAAATTCAGGGAATCCTCCAGAGTCATGGTCTGAGGCTATCATCACAGTCCTGCATAAGGAAGGAAAAGATCCATTACAGTGTTCTAGTTATCGTCCTATTAGCCTCTTGTGTGTGGATTATAAAATATTGACATCTATTTTAGCAACTAGAGTACAACAATACATTAGGAAATTAATAAAACCAGATCAGACGGGGTTCATTTCAGGTCGCCAGGGGACTCACAATATAAGGAGAGCATTAAACCTGCAGTCACTTATGGCAAAGGGTACTCAAACGTCAATGCTTCTCAGCTTAGATGCTGAGAAAGCATTTGATCGGGTAGATTGGCAATTTTTAGAACGAACATTAACGGAGATGGGCTTCAGTGAAAAATTTACCTTTTGGTTTCGGCTGTTGTACAAGAACCCCAAATCAAAAATTAGAGTTAATGGACATTGCTCTGACTTTTTCGATATAGAGAGAGGCGTAAGACAGGGTGATTCTCTCTCACCCATTCTCTTTGCTCTCAGTATCGAGCCTCTGGCGGAGGCAATAAGACAGGATATCCAGATTGAGGGGGTGGAGGATGGTGGGGGGAGAGTTCATAAAATTTCTCTCTTCGCTGACGATATCCTGCTTTTTATAAAACATCCCCTTACTTCAATACCTCGATTAATGCAATGCCTAAAAGACTATGGAGATATTTCTGGATATAAAATTAATCAAAATAAATCAGAGGCAATGATGATATCAGGAATATGGCCTAAACAACTAAATGGGATGGTGTCATTTCACTGGGCTAAACAAGGATTTAGGTACTTGGGGATTAGTATCACACCTGAAACTACAAGACTTTTCGAGGCAAACTATAATAAGCTAATTAATCAAAATAAAGAGTGATTTAGTTCGTTGGGAAGTTCTTCCTCTAACACTGTTTGGCAGAGTTGAGACCATAAGGATGAACCTGCTTCCACGTTTCCTATTCTTATTCCAGTCATTGCCCATAAGAGTTCCAATTTCCACTTTTAATATGTTAAACAAACTAATTTCTCAATTTATATGGCAACACAAAAGACCCAGAATTAAACTTAAAACACTTTATCTGGCTAAAAATAAGGGAGGCTTGGCTTTGCCAAATCTAAAATTTTATTATTGGGCAGCTCAACTATCAGCAATTGTGACTTGGATCAGGGGGGATGAGGAAGCAAAGTGGACTCAAATAGAGCAAGGGGAAGTTAAGGGTGCACAACTGTCTGCTCTACCCTTTATGGATCTAAAACAGGTCAATAGAATGAAGATTGAAAACGAATGGATAAAACATACAATAAAGGTATGGGCAGAAGTAAAGAAAATGCTTAAGGATATTGGAACAATTTCTCGAGCTATGCCCATAGTGGGTAATGTAGATTTTCCACCTTCAATGAGTGACTATGGTTTTAGGAGATGGGCAGTCAAAGGCCTCTTTATTTTTAACCAGCTCTTCGAAGAAACACATTTAAAGTCCTTCACACAACTTCAGGAACAATTTGATCTTCCCTCAAGTGATTTTTATAGATATTTGCAAATTAGGCACTATATTACAAACCATAAGGAAAAGGAAAGAATTGGCAAAATCCCAAATGGCATAGAACAATATTTTATCACAATTTCAGAAAAACGCCTCCCTATCGGTAAACATGTTTCTCATCTTTATAAAAGATTGTTAACAGACATGGTTGGAAACACTTATAATATTAAGGAAAAGTGGGAAATAGAAGCTAATACAGTAATAGAGGATGAGTCATGGGATAAACTTTGTTATAGGAGCCATAGGGGAATTAATAGTCAACAATGGAAGGAATTTGACTGGAAAATTAAAATATGTTATTCTCATACTCCTCTGGTTATTTCAAATTTTGTAAAAGACCCTTCTGCAGCTTTATGCTGGAGACAATGTGGTAAAACAGGTGACCATACACATATACTTTGGGACTGTCCAGTAATCCTTGAGTATTGAAAAAATATTAAAGAAGAGATGGAGAAAATTGTAAAAAGAGAAGTTCCCTCAAATGTCCTTTTTTTCTTATTGGGTGTTATACCAGTGGATGTTTTCAAGGCTGACCAAAGATACATTTTACGTTTATTACTACTAGCTGCCAAAAAAAACATTACTGCTAAGTGGAAGTCTGTGAAGTCACCAACTGTAACTGAATGGAAACAGAGACTAAAACAAATTTATATGATGGAAAAAATGACGGCATCATTACAATTGAAATCTGACCGTTTTAATCAGAGATGGCACATGGTTAAAGAATATTTAAATCTATAATTTTTCATTTATTTATTTTTATTTATTTGTATTTATTTATTTTTATTATACAATATATATCTTATTTCATTATATGACTGTATATTATTGTATCATGTTTGTTGAGATGTGAACATTCATATCAGGTGCAACAATATAGATATACAGAATATGTTTATTTATTATTATTTTCTCTTTGTATTATTCTTATTTTATCACTTGTCTCAGATAATGTTCCTTTTGTTTTGTTCTGTGAAAAATATAAATAAAAAGTTCAAAAAAAAAAAAAGAGTTGCGTGTTCAGGAAATAGAGTAAAAAAAAATCAGAAAAACTTCAGATTCTGGAGGCAATGAGAAAAAACAGGGAAAAGATTGAGGAGAGTAGAAACTTCACCATTAAAGTAAAAAGAAAAAACTATCAAAATGAAGGTTCCCATTGAGAGCAAGTCATGGAAGCACGGGAAGGCGACGACCTGCACCGTCTGTGAGGAAAACTGCCATGAGTTTGACTGCTGGTGGAGTTCAAATCCCAGCAAATGTGAAGTCATGAAAGATGGCTACTGTACCGTATGCACAGGGAGGTGTCATCACAGCAAACACATCAAATAAAACGAGAAATACGTCATCCAAAAACTCAAGCATATCAATGGAGTTTGACGATTTAAAAAAAATAAATAAATAAATATGACAAAGCTCAAGAAGAGTACAAGAGGTTTTTGGTTATAATGGATCATCTTGACTTCGACCTGCAGGAGATTGAGGACCAAAAGTCAATTCTTCTGTCCGAAGCTTACCAGACCATCAATAATCTGTCTCAGATCGCATTAAAACCAGACTCTGCCTTCACTCTTCAGCATCTGGACTTCTTCATCCCCAGAGTGAGGGAGGCTGGGAAAGAAAGCTGGGCCCGAGAGCTGGAGGAGAAACGCTGAAACTGAAGAAGCTAACACAGATGCTCTGAGTTATCTTAAAGCTGGTCTGGCAAAAATGTTCCTTAGTAGGAAATGAACAAATGCATACAGGATGAAACAAGGAACGCGTTCTGAAGATTATATGAGTAATCACAATACATTTTCTTCTCTGTTTTTAGTGTTTATTTAAAACAAGGCAAGATTGGTTACATTTTAATCTCCAACCTGTTAATTAATGTATTGTAATATTACATTTGTATCATTACACTTTGAGTACTGAATGATAGATTTACACAACAGAATATTCTGCAGTGTCAAATGGATTTATTCATTATTGTGTTAATTTTGGTTGAACCCTTCTATATTTTATGTCCATGAGTATCCTTCCTGTTATCTACAAATAAAGCAATACTTTTAAACTTTTCTTTCTCTCTTTATTTTTATTTTTTAATTGGTTTTGCATTTCAGCCAAGATCAACAAGCCAGCAGACCTCCTACACTGTAAAAAAAAAAAAAAAGTAAAAGTAAAATTTTAAGGCAACCAGCTTCAGCAACCAGCTTTTGAGTTTGCTCCACTTATTTTTGTGGGAGATTCTCAAAAATCTGCTGAAGCTGGTTGCCTTAAAATTTTAAGTTGGCTCAACTTTTTTTTTTTTTACAGTGTAGGTTTGTGACAAATCATTAATGAAAGCACACAAAAAATTAATTAATTAATTAATTAAAGCACAATCTCTTGCTGTAGAATATTAATATTAATATTTGTTAGTATTTGAGCATTTCAAATTAAACATATGTATAAGTTTTACTTATGACTTACTGAATTTACCTGTTGAAATGATAAGGGGTACTTACAAAAGTGATGTACACCCTTTCCAAAGCTTTTCTGCACTGTTTATGACTGACATCTGCTGGTCAAAGTGTGAAGCACACATGTGTCATGTTTTGACAGCTGGTTTGTTTCTTCAGCAGGCCCAGTGATGGTTTCTGGGAAATATAGATACGATAGTTTGGCACCAATTGAAATAGATTTCCAATAAATGTATTGGATATTTTTCCCTGTAAATGTTAGATATTGCAGATGTCTTAGATGTTTATTTTTTCCAACAAGAAATGATAGCATGTCTTGTTTGTTTACACACTGTAAGAAGTTTGTTAGATCAACAACTTCAATACTTTTGAAAGTTTTTTAGTCACCGGTATCCAGATTATGCTTTTCCAACAGAGGTTTCACCATTACATGTTTACAATAAACTGGATCAAACCCAGAGAGAAGGCTCTTATTTACAATTGCTAGTATCCAGGCCCCAACACTATTAATTTTATATATAACAATACACTTCACTTGAAACTGAGCGGTGAACAGAGCTGGACTGGAACAAAAAATCGGCCCTGGCATTTTTTTGGTTCAAACTACCCGCCGCTACAAACAGAATCGGTATATATATGCCAGATGGCCAGTCTGCCCCTGAGTGTCTTACATAAATTAGATGTTAACTCTACCAATATTGCTGTCATTCCAAACCTGCACTGTAAAAAATAAGTGTAATTTTAACTGTAAAATTTTGTAAAAACGCTACTGAAAAAAACTGTTAATATGTTAACAGTGAGTTCCTGTACTATATGCAGGGAAAACTGTAAAAGATCTAACCAGATATTTCATGTAATTTTACAGTAAAATGCTGTTAATTGTACCGTTTTTAGAAGTAAAAATAACAAATCAATGTATAATGTACAGTCAAAAACTGTAAACTGATATTCCCAGAATTCCCTGCATGACTCCACATTTGAAAGTATTTTGTTTAAATAATCATGTTTTTTAATAGTTTTTGTTATCAGTTATGTACATTTGGGCTTTATGTTACATCTTCTGTTGTTTAATGAGAGTTTATTGCATTATTTAAGTATCATGTGTGTTACCGTGATGGTGTTTTGTGTTTGCATGAATGACTCTGTGCACCTTCTATATATTAGTATATACTTCTGCGTGTGGCGAAGCGACCTGATTCTTCATGTGGCTTTCTCTTTTACCACCTCTTTTTATTATGGTGGTTGTCAGTATGTTAAAGGTACAAAACAGATTTTAATAGCAGTGTGTGTTGTTTAATTTAGTGGTTTAAATTCAAATTTCCCTGTTTGTAAATTACAGTTTTATACTTTTTATATTGTTCTGTAAATGTGTTTACAGTTTTTTCTGTATTTTTTACTAAATTATTCTGGCAACCACAGCTGCCAGAATTATTTTGTAAAGACTACGGAATTTTTTTTACAGTGTGTATGACACTTTCTTTCTGTGTAACATAAAAGATTATTTGAGAAATGTCTGTTATTTTTTTAAATTATTTACTATATTTTGTTTTATTTTATTTTATTTTTTGTTATAATAGAAGTCAGTGGTAACCAAAATGGTTTGGTTACCAATATTCTTCAAAAATTTATTTCACAGAAGAGATCATTTATTAGCAGTACATTTATTTACAGCATCCTAGCTCAAAATCAGTGCTTTACTGTCAAGTGCATTTCTATGTGACAAAAATTCAATATTAAGTCTGTTAACTGTATTTGCAGTACATTCAATAATATCTATCATTATTTGTTTCTGTCTTTTTTTATTTATTTACTTCATTTTAAGGCCAACAATAACATAACCCCTAACCCCAGCAAAAACATTAACTGGTGAACTCATGGGCCTGATGGGCTGGATTTATCCAGGGCCAAATTTTAACCTCAGCCCAGCCCTGGTCATTTGTGAAAATTCTCAAGGGAGTTGCATTATATCTGGATAAGAGGAGGACGTCTATCCTGCTCTGGGATTCCCAGGAAAATTAATTGTCTTTAGTTTGTCATGTGATTGGAAGGAACATGCGCTAGGCAGTTTTATTTGTTTATGTTTTGAAGATTTATTTTTATTTTATTTTTTTACTAATATTTAAGATCATACTCATTTATTTATTTATTTATTTGTGCACTAAATCAACAATTATATATTTTTTTTTCTTCACTCTCTGTAGTCAGCAAAACTTGTGCATGTTGACTTTCTCAGTTTACTTTTTAAAGACACTAGATCCAATCCTAATATTTATCTATAAGATCATTCTTTCAGTTTCAGTAATGTTGGGAACTACCGGAAATATCTATTGGTGTTGGTTTCCTTGTGTATACAGGTTTCTTTGTGTTTCAGGTGTGGTGGCATGTTCCTTCACTGTGGTGTAGAATGTTTGACTGGCATGACTATGCTGGTTCATTGAAAAATGGCAATGAGGTTGTTGCATTTTTAAATATGCATTTCGTATTACCTGCATGATTAATTTATGTTTGTCGTCTAAACATATTTTAATCTTGTACCATGTGTTTACTCTGTAAGGATGTTCAATCATATAGAATTAGAAATGTTGAAGTTAAATAAAGAGGTTCTGTTTTATTCAGAAACCCTGCCTGTTTGTGAAGGAAACCGCAATCGCACCAAATGTCATATTGCCTCTTGCTGTGGATGGGATCTGAACTCTACACTGGGGTAATTTCATTTCAAGTAAAAAACTTGAAATGAAAATTCTGTTTAATATGAAGGTTTTTTTACAACAGCGTTTTAGTGCCACATTAAAAATTAAAAAAGAAATAAAAAAGTTTAAGGTATAGTAATATACAGTATGTAGTACAATAGTAATTGACAGTAGTCTTCAACATCATTTGCAGTAGTTTTTTTTTTTTTCCTCAGTAATGAGGTACTGATCCCTTAAAGGGACATGGTGATGGAGGAAAAATAGGCCTATGAGATGGGTGGGAAAACTATATATCAATGCTTTTGCTCTCTCTTACAAAAAGTTTGCATTGCTCCGAGAAATGGCTTTCACTTTTGAGTTCTTCGCAAGCAAGTTTCTCCGGGGAGCACAAATCTTTTGCAAGAGAAAAACTGATGTAAGGTCAAGAAAAAATATAAAGCTTGAAAGAGCAATCATTGTCATTGCTGAAATAGTATTGTATTATTGAAAAATTGAATTGCAAAAGAAAAAGGATATGGGAGTACACTGTGCCGCTGTGTAAACCAACACAACATAAATGAGAGTATGACAACAAGAGTCTGACTTGTATGCCAACACAAGTGTTTTGAGCAAAGGTTATTCATGTTATAACACAAAAACACTATGAGGTTTTTGTATCATTACAATAAAATCAAATGATGTGAGTCATTTTACTTAAATAAATTGAAGAAACAGCAAAAAAAAAAGAAGAAAAAAAAGTTTTAGGTGTCGAGTGCTGCCAAATTTTTAATAAAAGTGTACATTTTTTGAACAGGATAAAAGGACCCAACATAATGTACAAGGTACAAAATAAGTATTAAATGCCCCTTTAAGCACTGTGCAATAAATATGACTGTAAAGATGTCTCCAATTCCTCTGTAGTTACTGCTTGGTCATTTCACTCAATGGAGAGAAAGAAATGGACAAAATGCGCAAGAAGCACATTTTACAATTAGTTAATTAAAAAGAGTTCAGTAAATCTACTGAGACCAAAACACCATACAAAATACTTGGCATAATGAAAATGAAAGTATACACAATTGACATTTGCCCAACCACAGAAATAAAAGATATCCCTGTTTACATCCTGAACAGAAGATTATCACACATTAAGTGTTTGATTAAACCTTGAGAGGTTCCTTTAGCTCTAACAACAAAGCATGGCATGAGCAATCCCTCTGTTTACAAGGAACAAGGAATGCCTGAACTGACGAAACGTCTAACTTGAATGGACTTTGGATAAAAGCATCCATGAAATGTGTAATATAATACAAAATGTGTAAATGGTGTTAGTGAAGTATTAATTTTTAATGTCTGTTGCCACTGCTTATACATGATTAATTTTGTTACATTTCATGAGTTACAAATATTTCCTTGCATAAATTTTAATCATGAAAAATAAATGTTTATACAGTCAGTGTGTGTGTGACTCAGTATTATGTATTGAAAACAGACTCTCTAAACTTATTACTAAACTGAAGGTTTCAAACAGGTCGCTGTGCAATAGAAGTTATGGTATACACGTGAGGCTTAGATTTTAACTGGGGAAGTTGTAAATTATCAGAGGCACTCAAATGTAAGGCCTCAGATAGCTTCTGAGCATAGGCTTGCTTTTTCCATCTCACTCTTCTGGTAGAAGACACAAATATATTGTTCCCTTTCAGTCGGTCACTCCGAGTCACGTCGGATGACCGACGAATTGGGATCTCGCCAGAGAGACCAATCCACTTCGAGTGTAACTAAACGAGCCAATGGACATTGGCATGCGATCATTGCATTCAGCTGCCGCTGATCACAGCGTGAGTATAAGAGGCAGCGGGTGCACCGCATTAATTCATGCTTTCGCTTCGGAGCCGAGCGGCGGTGAATCACTGCTGCTCTCCTTTCCTGCGAGTGCGAAGAGCGAGCGAGTGCGGGCGTTACAGCGCAGCAGCGGTGGTCGCGGTCTCATGGGAGAAGAGGTCGATTCCCGTGAAGACATTCACACTAGGAGTGTGTGGTGGCCAGCTCCCCTGCGTGCTTCAGCACTTAATAAAGAGCAAATTTCTCTAAAAGAGCAACACGGGTGATCGCGTCTTTTTAAAGATGTCTTATCACCCGTGCGTTTCTGGGTGTGGTCGTTTCCTGGCGCCTCAGGACGGTCACGATCGCTGCCTCACGTGTCTGGGCATTCAGCACACTGAGGAAGTTTTCGTGGATGGTTCATGTTCTTCTTGTGGGGACACGACCATCTCGGAGTCGCATAATAGACTCCGCTATGTCAAACATGGCGGAGTCCCTCTGCCTCTGCCGCGATCCAGAGTTCGTTCCCGGGGCGGCGCTGTATCCGGTGGAGTCAGAGGTGATCTGAGGGTGACAGTGAGGGCTTCCTCAAGAGGAGTTACTCACCCCTCAAGCACTCCGCAGCCGGTGGAGCTGCCGAAGGAGCGTGCTGGGCCCTCGGCTGGACAGAATGCATCACTCGTTTCCTTCGGTGCCCCCTTTGACGACCAGATGTCGATCGCTGCATCGGAGGGCGAGTCCTCTCTCTCTGGGGATGACGACCCGTCTGCGTTGCCCCCTTCGGGTGTGGTAGCGTTGTCCGAGCCAGACCCAGAGATGACGGCTATGCCATTGGTCCCGCTGGCACGGTCTCGCGGAGCCTGGCTAGCGCTCCCCAGTCCGTCTCGGTGGCTCCTGCGGACCATCAGACTCAGCTACGCGATTCAGTTCGCCCGGCGTCCCCCCAGGTTCGGGGGCATCCGGTTCACTTCAGTCAAGGCCGTCGATGCCCCTGTCTTGCGTGCGGAAATTGCAGTCCTGCTGGCGAAGGACGCAATAGAGCCGGTCCCTCCAGCCGATATGAGTTCGGGGTTTTACAGCCCTTACTTCATTGTGCCCAAGAAAAGCGGTGGGTTACGACCGATCTTGGATCTGCGAGTTTTGAACCGTGCACTTCACAAAATGCCGTTCAAAATGTTGACGCAGAAACGCATTTTTGGGTGCGTCCGTCCCCTAGATTGGTTTGCAGCGATCGACCTGAAGGACGCGTACTTTCATGTCTCGATTCTCCCACGACACAGGCCATTCCTGCGATTTGCGTTCGAGGGTCGGGCATATCAGTACAAGGTCCTGCCCTTCGGGCTGTCCCTTTCGCCTCGCGTCTTCACCAAAGTCGGTGAAGTTTTGGAGTCGGTTCGGAGTTGCTCAGGTAGACCTGTTTGCGTCTCCAGAAACCACCCACTGCCAGTGGTTTTATTCCCTGTCCAAGGCAACGCTCGGCACGGATGCTCTGGCACACAGCTGGCCCCTGGGCCTGCGCAAATTTGCGTTCCCCCCAGTGAGCCTGCTAGCACAGACACTGTGCAAGATCAGGGAGGACGAGGAGCAGGTCTTGTTAGTGGCTCCATATTGGCCCAACAGGACCTGGTTCCCGGAACTCATGCTCCTCGCGACAGCCCCTCCCTGGCCGATTCCTCTGAGGAAGGATCTGCTTTCTCAGAGACGGGGCACCCTCTGGCACCCGCGTCCAGACTTGTAGAAACTCCATGTGTGGTCCCTGGCCGGTCGCATCGTCCTGGGCGCTGGCTCGTGGTGCCTCGCTAGCAGTCATCTGTAGGGCTGCAGGTTGGGCGACTCCTAACACGTTCGCTAGGTTTTATAACCTACGCGTCGAACCGGTTTCCTCCTGTGTTCTCACCTCAAACGGGTAGTGGCACTGAGAGGCCCGGCTCAGAGTCGACTTGCGGCGTTCTTTCGCCTAATTATCCAGAGAGTTCCTTAACCAGGCAAACCCTGTCGAGTCCTCCAGCACTCCGGCGTCCGGACGTGGCGGAGCGATTTTTTTCTTGATATCTGATGTGAGGCTAGTGCCCATATGAGAGACCCTGCCGGGATTCCATATGTGTATTCCACGGTATGCTTATTAGAGCCGTGTTTCCCCTGGCAGACCACGTTCTGCCATCTCTAATGATGCAGCCTGTGCCATCTCAGAGACTTCCATGTGCAATAGGGCCCTACGGGGTTACTTCACATGTCTAAATGCCACTTAACCCCCTCTGGGAGGAGGTGACTCCGCAGTGTGCCTCTTCCAAACGGAAGGGCACGCTTCCCAGTGTTATCCAAGTCCTACTGTCTGGGTTGCCCAAGGAACAACAGTAGTTGACCTTCTCTGTGTAGAGCCCGGTCCTATCGTCTGCCTTATAGGAAGGATTAGGAGGCCTACACAGGGCACTGGAAGGGGCAGCTCCTGTGGCGTTTTGGTAGGGATCCCAATTCGTCGGTCATCCGACGTGACTCGGAGTGACCGACTGAAAGGGAACGTCTCGGTTACGTATGTAGAAGAAGGGAACGGAGACGTCACGTCCCATCGCCACAGTCGCTGTACCACCGTTGAGCGGCCGGGTCACCGGCTCGGCTCCTCAGCGAAAGCATGAATTAATGCGGTGCACCCGCTGCCTCTTATACTCACGCTGTGATCAGCGGTAGCTGGATGCAATGATCGCATGCCAATGTCCATTGGCTCGTTTAGTTACTCTCGAAGTGGATTGGTCTCTCTGGCGAGATCCCAATTCGTCGGTCATCCGACGTGACGTCTCCGTTCCCTTCTTCAGGGAACGAGGGTTACATACGTAACCGAGACGTTCTTTTACTTCATTTTCTGTCTCTCTCTCATGTTTCAAGTTTAGTCTGAGGAACAACTTCTGAATAATGCCTTTCTCTAGTCAAGGCCAGTAGGGCTGGGGAAAGTTTAGGGAGTCTAATAAAATGTTTCCAATTAAAAATGATTTGCATACATAAGGTGGGCATATAATGGGATTCTGATGAAGGCCCATGTGGATGAAAATGAACCAGAAATTGTACATATATGATAAAAGTAGAATGCCTTGTGATAAATAGTGTTTATCCAATAAACTTTGAAAGTCTTTGTTCAATGATAAAAGAATATCTATGGTTTTACTGAATAAATGCTCTGTCATACTTAGGGCTGTGTATCGCCAACAAAGTCATAATGCAGTACATATCCCGATGCATAGGCCGTGATATGATAAGCATCATGATACATGACTGCACTAAATTTCACCTCAGCAGAACTGAGTAAAACAGCTATTTATTAAACGCTGCACACTATAGGGCCAATGCTAATAGGCAGTCAGTAGACCTCTGCATTTGGAAGGGCCTCCATAACTGTACCACAATATAATAATATAGGTAATGGTGTAGATTTCATGTTAACACTGGACACATCACGCTGCACGCACACACATTCAGCATTCACAACAGTCTGTGTAGACATTCAGCAACAAAGAATCTTCTCAGTGCTGCCCTGCAATTTTATCAACAAAATAGCTTAACCGCTGAAGAACTACATTATCTTTCTCAGCAAGGAATTGGTTACATCATGGTTTTCGAAGCAATTAAAGCCACAGTATCACTGTTAATAGAGAAATAGCTGCAAAAAAGGAGGTAGTTCATATACACAATCTCGCTTGAGGAATTACACTTTTCGGAGTGTACTTCAAGCTTACCTGTGTTTTCAGAATCCAGCTCCTTTTATCCATATTGGAGAGAGAGAGTGCGTGCACATGGTTGCCAGGTTGACAAAAATTGTTAACACACTTAGCAGATATTTCTGTATTGCACAAGTGTGAAGCTCTGTTTCGGGGATTTCATCTCTTTATATCAGGCAACCCTGGTTGTGTTCCTCTACGGTCAGATTAAACCTTGTTGTAGCCTATATATTATACTTTATTCATTTTTTTTTTTTTAAACATTCTTGCAATCAAATTAAGCATGCTTCACTGCTTGTATCAAGTAGTATGTGACGATATACATGGTCGTATCGAACACAGCCTTACTTAGAGCTTTTTTCTTTTTTTCTTTTTCTTTTTGTAGCTCTCTGAGGTTATGTTTCATTAGTAAAAGAGACTACCATGGGTTGCGATTTCAGTCAAATCTTATTTGTATACAACAGTATACAACAACAGACTAATCCAATGAAACGTTGTATAGAGGAAGCCATTTTTGTACCAGCTTAAAAAAGAAAGTGTGTTTAATATTGATTATTCAAATTTCAAATAAGACATGATTGGTCGAGACTTGGGAGGGACTCAACAATAAATAGAGCATAATTTCTGAGCAGACTGTTATTCATCCAGATGCTCTTCACAAACTGCAGGTGTGTATGAAAATTCATATTAATGTTTAGTATCACATTTGTGTTCTGAAATGTTTTGACAGGGCATAATATTCATCATGTCGTTATAGTGGATAAATAATAAATGTAGCAGTGGTTTATATACAAATATTTAAAACACAATTTATGAATTATTATAAAAGCATGTATTATGTGGTAGTGAATTATTTTGTGTTAATGCAGATAACTGCTGAGTTGTCCAGGTCTTCTGTGAGACTGATATACATTGATGCATTTTAAATCTAATTATGAGCTTTATAAAATCCGTTTATTGATTATAGTTTTGGAATAGATTTGGTCTCAATATCACAAAATGAATACATTTTAATTTATTAATTTTAAAATGATAATTTTCTATACTTTTTGACAAATTTTCAAAGCTCTTAGCACAACTGATTGCACGAGTAAAACACAGCTAGACTTTCTTTAAATAAATAAATAAATAAAATGATAAAACAATTTTATGCAGATAAATGGCAGGCAGTCAAAGCAATAACAGTGAGCTTTCAACTGGCCCTTAAGCCTAAAGTAGCAAGTAAATTTAGAAATTATTAAAATGACTCTTTCTGAACTTTCTCAAATTTCTGACAACAGACAGAGTATATGACAACCCACATATACCTGACATTTTAGCTTTGATGCATCTTTAGGCAGTTCAGTCAAATACATATAAATTAAAAATGGCTGTAATTTTGGTTCATTATAGAAGGACAAAATGGGCATGAAATTCTGAATATATCCTGCTATACAAACATTCATTTCTTTGCTTTTAGTCTGACATAAAGACATCCTTGTATCAGTGAACTAATCATACTAATGGACAAATCAAGTGTAAAGGTCTAAAAATATACTCTACTATACACTCTAAGTATCTTGTTACTACTTGATGTACAGTAATCCAATTATGATAATTTTTTTTTTTTTGTAGAATAACATTGAGCATTTAACACTTTAACATCATGTTACTACAGTAGCTCAGTTCCTCAATACAATGCTAAATGAACGGGGAATGGGAAGGCAATGAGATTTTGGTCATATCACTCGTCACTAAATGACAGTTTAATGAATGTGATTGATAATATAATTAGCCTTGAGGGCAGTTAAAAACTTTAATTTGTTTTGATCCTTGTATGAATACTGCAAACAACAATGTTCTGTCATCTATTTTTTAAATACTTTTCCTGTTTTAGGTTTTTGCCATGGTATTGGTTCAGTGAGGTATTGAGATGCACTAGCTCACACTGAATGAGAAGATCACATGTGATGTAAAGCCAAAGCTCACGATTTATGCACTTACACTATACATGTGAAATACTTGGATTGTGCAGACAATGACACCAAGTATATGGACAATAGCCAGAGATACCTTAAAAAATAAAAAATAAAAAAACCCTCTGTGACTATTAAAACCTTGTTTATACTCTGAAATCTGAACCACAAGCAGGCCCAAATCTTCACTGTCTAGCTCAACCAATGATGTAAGTTTGAGGCGTGGCTACCTGTAATGATGAATGTCTCAATCTTTTACTTGACTCTATGAATCTCATTCAGAGAAATTATAAAATATTTATTAATTTTGTTATTTTCATTTGAACAGCATTTTACAAGTTCACAAGCTAAATTAAATGTGTAACATAGTTAAATTTTACACTTACACTTACTAGTTAGCCTACATGATCTTGCATTCAGATTTACTTAATTACATACTTAAAAAAATAAATAAATAAATAAATTATATATATATGTATGTGTGTGTGTGTGTGTGTATGTGCAAAAACTTGCAAAAGAAAAAAAATATTTTACTTATTTACTTATATACTTTTTTTCAGTGTACCGGTACAATTGAAGGAAAGTCTCTGCAGGTAAAAGCAATGCCACCCTCAGTACATTGACCATTAACATGTATGTTCAAATCTACTTAACTACAGTAAGTTATATAAAATTAGGAAAGGAAATAAGTAAATGTAACGTGGCCATTTAGAGTTTGATGAGTAATTTCTACTTTTTTTTTTTTTTTTTAAGATTACTCTGCAATACTCAAGAACATTTCCCTAAGTTATGGTTTGTAAACTTTAAAGCATGTTGTTCACTTACAAACATGTACTGCAAACAGATAGCTTGTTACCCTTTATGTCTACTCAATATAGTTATTACACAAATGAACACAGAGACCTCAATACTTGCACAATACACAATGATGGAAACGATCAGTTGATAGTGTTTAAGTATTAATGCATCATTTTGAATAGAAAATGAACTCCAGATATCACAAAACAGCAAGTTACTAAAGCTACCGACAAAAGCAACCATAAAACAGTGTGAACAGTGCATACAACTCCACTATTTCTCTGACATAAATATACCTCTGCAAATGAAATGGGCATGACGAGGCTAAAGAAAAAAAGAAAAATAAATAAAAAGGTTTTTCATTTGGTTTTGCTTGAAGATATTTGGATATCAGATTTACTGTGGAATTAAATCTTATACGCTTATGTCCTCCACTTTCAGGCATATTAAATAAAGCTTATAGGAGTCTGGTTTCTGGATGACCACTAATAGGCCTATTGACCTGTGGTGTTCAACTGTCAATCAAAAACAAAACAAAACTCATGACATACTTCATAAAGTGTGCATATAATGTTTCGTAATTCAAACATTTAATGTGCTGCTATATGTCCAGCATTAGGTTATCATTCCTGTTGCTCAAGCAGTAGAGAATCTGCTAGCAATGCCAAGATCATGGGTTTGATTCCCTGAGACCATATAAAACATAAACCTTGAATCCTATGTAAATTGTATAACTCTCATTGTCCTGTAGTGTGATATGCTACATGTGAAAAATCATGCACGCATTGTTAGTACATACTCTACTCTTTGGGAATAACAATTACGGTGTGAAGGTGTAAATAAGATTTCATCATTGTCTTTTTTCCCCCTCACATTTCAGGTATTAACCTTAAGTGGACACAGAAAAAATGGGAGGTAAGAAATCACAGAGTCAAACATTAATATTTGTTAAGTAATTATTAAAAAACATGGAAAAATATAATTTTATATACACAGACCTACAATAGATAAATGCTTTGTGCATGATGGCACATAATTTAATAGGAGAATTTGTATTGCCACATTCATTTTAACTAATTTATCACATAACTTCTTAAGATTATTATTAGCCATCAAAATATTAAAGGGATGGTTCACCAAAAAAAAAAGAAAAAAAGAAAGAAATTCTGTCATCATTAACCCTCGTGTATGTCATTACAAACATGTATGACTTTCTTTCATCTGTGGAACATAAAAAAAATGATGTTTTGAAGAACTTCATAGTGTTATTTGTACATACAAGTCAATGGGGCCCAGTATTGTTTGGACTTCATCATTATTCAAAATATTTAATAAATAATGAGAGTAAATTACAGGTGCATCTCAAAATAAAGTGATTTTTTTTTTTTGTAACTTATTTCAAAAAGTGAAACTTTCATATATTCTATATTCATTACATGTAAAGTAATTGACATTTCAAAAGTTTTTTATTTATTTTGATGATTAATTCAATTTTCAAGGTTTATTTGTATAGCGCTTTTTACGATACAAATCGTTGCAAAGCAGCTTTACAGGAAATTAAGTCTACAATATATTTATATATTGTAGAAACTTAATATATTTAATTTATGGAAAAATTTGGTAATTCTGTATATTGTCTGAGGGTTGGCATCCTCTGAGGTCCTCTGAGGGGTTGGCATCATCTCTTCTCAGGTGTTTGGTCATCTCAGACCATTTAAGGATTGGATCCAGACTGAAGCTTCAGTAATTCCTAATTACCACAGGATGTTAATCCCGTGGCAGAATCAGAGAAACAAATAGAGACATAATGGTGCAGCTGCTGTTCCATCCAAGCAAAAATGATTTGTTCAACCCAAGCTATAGAATAATAATGTGCATTTGAGCAGATATAACTGCAGTACAAGATTATGAGATGCATTATGTGAATGCTTGGCTAAAGAGATGTGTCTTTAATCTAGATTTAAACAGAGAGAATGTGTCTGAACCCCGGACGTTATCAGGAAGGCTATTCCAGAGTTTGGGAGCCAAATGTGAAAAAGCTCTACCTCCTTTAGTGGACTTTGCTATCCTAGGTACTACCAAAAGTCCAGAGTTTTGCGACCTTAGGGAGCGGGTTGGATTGTAGCGTGGTAGAAGACTAGTTAGGTACGCAGGAGCTAAACCATTTAGGGCCTTATAGGCAAGTAATATTATTTTGTAACTGATGAGGAACTTAATAGGTAGCCAGTGCAGAGTCCGTAAAATTGGGGTAATATGATCATATTTTCTTGACCTGGTAAGGACTCTAGCCGCTGCATTTTGGATTATCTGTAGCTTGTTTATTGAAGATGCCGGACAACCAGCTAGCAGTGCATTACAATAGTCCATTCTAGAGGTCATGAATGCATGAATTAGCTTTTAGATTAGAATTAGCTTTTAAATCTTTTTTAGATTAGAGTTTACAGCTCACGAAAGTCAAAAATCCAGTATCTCAAAATATTCTAATATTTCCTGAAATCAATAATAATAAAAAAGGATTTGCAAACAGAAAAGTTCAAGTTCTTTAAAGTATGTTCATTTATGCACTCAATACTTGGTCGGGGCTCCTTTAGCACAAACTCCAGCATCAGTGAGGTGTGGCATGGAAGCGATCAGCCTGTGGCACTGCTGAGGCATATTGAGCCTTCAGCTCGTCTGTATTGTTGGATCAACTGTTTCTCATCTTTCTCTTGAAAATATCCCATAGATTCCACATGGGGTTCAAGTCAGGCATGTTGGCTGGCCAATCAAGCACAGTAATATCATGGTCAGCAAACCACTTGGAAGTGGTTTTGGCACTGTGGGCAGGTAATCAAGGAAAATCAGGAAAAAGGAGAACAGCATCTCCATGAAGTTTGTCAGCAGATGGAAGCATGAAGTGCTCCAAAATCTCCTGGTAGACGGCTGCATTGACTTTGGAATTTATAAAACACAATGGACGGACACCAGCAGACGTCACGCACCCCAAATCATCACTGACTTCAGAAACTTCACACTGGACTTCAAGCAGCTTGGATTCTGTGCCTCTCCACTCTTCCTCCAGACTCCAGACCTGGATTTCCAAATGAAATGCAAAATGTACATTTATCTGAAAAGAGGACTTTTGACCACTGAGCAACAGTCCAGTTCTTTTTCTCCACAGCCCAGGTAAGACGCTTCTGACGTTATTTCTGTTTCAGAAGTGGCTTGAAAGCCCTTTTCCTGAAGATGTCTGAGCGTGGTGTCTCTTGATGCACTCACTCCAGCTTCAGTCCACTCCTTGTGAAGCTCTCCCAGGTGTTTGAATAGGCTTTGCTTAACAGTATTCTGAAGCTTGTGGTCATCTCTGTTGCTTATGCACCTTTTCCTGTCCAATTTCTTCCTTCCAGTCAACTTTGCATTTAATATGCTTTGATACAATACTCTGTAAACAGCCACACCTTTCAGTAATGACCTTCTGTGACTTACCCTCTTTGTGGAGGGTGTCAATGATTGTCTTTTGGTCCATTGCCAAGTTAGCAGTCTTCTTCATTATTGTGGTTTAAAAGTAGAAGTAGCTTTAAAAGATACAGTAGGGATGGTCATTTAACGAAACGCAAATGTAAATATTGTAATATTTTGAGATACTGGATTTTTGACTTTCATGAGCTGTAAGCTCTAATCATCAAAATAAAAATACAATAAAAATACAATAAAAACTTTTGAAATGTTTTACTTTACAAAGTTTCACGTTTTGAAATAAGTTACACAAAAAAAGATTTTTTTTCACGATATAATTTTTTTTTTTAATGCACCTGTATATCTTTTTGTGTGCACTTTCCTTTTAGTAAGATTTCTGAATGCATCTGAAATAACAGAAAATAACATGTTGTTCAATAAGAACTGTGTCTTTTTCAAATAGCCAGTGAGTCCAAGAGAATTCCAGAGAGAATTTTTTTCCTTGTTGGAAAAACAGGAGATGGAAAAAGCAGCACTGGAAATACGATTCTTGGAAAACAAAAATTTACCTGTGCATCTTCACCTAATTCAGAACCAGCAGCTTATTCCTCAGGAGAAAAAATGGTTAATGGAAGAAAGATCAAAGTTATCGACACATATGGAATCTATGACACAAAGGTTGATGAGGACTTTATCAAAGAAAACCTAATTAGATCTCTGGTTGAATGTGCTGCAGGTGTTCCTGTTTTAACCATTGTTCTGAAAATTGGAAGATACACATCACAAGAAGAGAAGATTAAGGAAAAAATATGGGAATATTTCTCAGAATGTAATCTGAAACATTCAGTGATCTTATTCACTCACGGTGAACAGCTAGAAGGTCAAACAATAGAGGAATTTGTGAGGAAGAGTCCAAAACTACAGGAAATCATTGATAAATGTGGAGGTCGCTGTCACGTCATTGACAACAAATACTGGAAAAGGCGTTGGTGGGGATACAGAAGCAACAGGGTCCAGGTAAGAAATCTGATGAGGACCATTGACAAGATGGTGGAAGAGAAAGGCTGCTATACCAATGAGCTGTTTCAGATGGTGGAGGAAGAAATTCAACAGGAGATTGAGAATATAAAGGAGATTGATTTGTCTCCAGAAGAGAAGAGAGAAAAAGCTAAGCATATTGTTTTGAAAAAACTTCTGATTAGGTTTGCAGGAGTGACAGCAGGGGCACTAACAGGTGCTTTTCTGGGCATGGGCGTTCCAGTGGCATCCCTTGTGGCATTGCTGAAAGGAATAAAAAATGAGACAGCAGCTGCTTGTGATGGAAAAGAAGACAAAGCAGCAGTAGCAGCAGCAGGAGGAGGAGCAGCAGCAGTAGGAACAGCAGCAGTATCTGCAGTGGCTGGAGTGGTGGAGGCAGTAATAGCAGCAGAGGCAGGAGCAGCAGTAGCCACAGCAGCAGCTGCAGGAACAGTCACAGCAGTGGAAGCAGGAGTTGCAGCTGGAGCAACAGCAGCAGCAGCAGGAACAGTAGTGGCGGAGGCCGGAGTTGCAGGTGCTGGCATTGGAGCCGCAGCAGGTTCAGGTATTGCTGCAGGGGTGATATTTGGAGCTGCAGCTCTTGCAGGAGCGATCGGAGGAGGAGTCACTGGATACAAAGCAGCATCAGAAGCTGATTCTGTGCTTGATGCCGTTAAGATTGCAGCCAAAGCCAACTATGAGAATGTGAAAGGTGTTGTTGAAAAGGCAGAACAACTCCCTGCTAATGTTCGTAAGAAATGGAAAAAATAATTCCTTTGAATATTATAATTCCTTATAATATATGTGACCCTGCACCACAAAACCAGTCATAAGGTATATTTGTAGCAATAGTCAACAATACATTGTATAGGTCAAAATGATGATTATGCCAATTATATCATTAGGATATTAAGTAAATATCATGTTCAATGAAGATATTTTGTAAATTTCCTACCGTAAATATATCAAAACCTAATTTATGATTAGTAATATGCATTGCTAAGAACTTCGTTTCGACAACTTTAAAGGCGATTTAATCAATATTTAGATTTTTTTGCACCCTCAGATTCCAGATTTTCAAATAGTTGTATCTCAGCCAAATATTGTCCGATCCTAACAAACCGTACATCAATGGAAATATTTATTCAGCTTTCAGATGATATAAATATCAATTAAAAAAAATTGACCTTTATGACTGGTTTTGTGGTCCAGGATCACATGCATTTGATTAGCTGATTTGGGTCAGTTATGCTTATAAGGAAATACATCAACAAAGCAATGGAAACTCCTAGTTAAATGATTTCACAGGACAAGTAATATGCAAAGGCTGACTGGAAGGACTTCACATCGGTCCTTTTATCAGCATGAAAAAAACAAACAAAAAAAACTGTCATTTAAATTTGCTAAATTGTTCAGAGAAAGCAACATGACAATATTAGAACCCTCTGTTATACTCACTAAATCTGTCTCTCACTGTAGTTCAACTGGCTGACTAAATGAATATAATTATTGAAGCTCTGTGTGTCTAGATCTTCTGGATTATAATGGCATTTTATTAGCTTTTTTTTTTTTCCTTTTATTTATTTTTGCAATGATTGCTGACTTCCTGTTTATTTTGTCTATTGCAGACTTGTGACACAACAAGTGTAAACTTAAATTAAATGCAATAATCATTTTTTTATTATTATTATTATTATTGTGCAGCCCCATTAGTATAGTTACATTATACTATCAAATGGATGTTCTACAATAATGAGTAAAAACTAATGAGAGAATTTAAATTTTAACCCAAACACTTAATCTTTAAACTTTAGTAAAGTGACAGAATCCTCTACAATGAGTTGGCACAGTAGTCATTTTGATAACTGCTAGCCATTTTAGTGTATTGCTATTAAACTAATGCAGAGCTCACCTGGGTGATACACTGAGGGATAATTATCTTCATGCTATTGATAAAAGCAAGTAAGATGGATGTATATTTCCTCATTTAATTTAGTTATTTATTTTACGAAAGTTAAGGCAGAAAGTCTGTTAAATTACTTATTACAATAAACCTTCCTCAAGTCACGCACAGCTGTTTTATCTGCAGAATAAGAAGGCAACAGCTTGCCACTCACATATAAAAATGAATCAAGATATTCTCTTTAGTCTGATTAATGGACATGTATACCTCAAAAACATTAACGCCACTTACTGCACAAAGTATATCCTGCACAAATGATTTACAAATTGCCAAAGTGAATTCAAACCAGTCTTAAATTAGCCAACATCTCCTCTTTCTTTATCCACCACTGTTTCAATTCTACAGATAGCATAATGTTACAAAACCAGCACTGTATGCTATTATTGTCTCTTTTGTCTTGCAATTTATCAGGTTTTTAGATTTAAGTGTTTTTATTATTATTGCTATTATTGTTATTGTTATTATTATGGCTTTTTGTTTTATTATTACTTCCTCTTTGGTTAATTGATGACTTGTATTAATAGGCTAACATTTACAACTATTATAACAATAAAGTGTAACAAACAATACATTTTAGAGATTTTTTGTTTGCTTCATTTTGGTATTCTTTTTTATGCTATTTGTTTGATTGTTCACACTAGCTATCATGGTTCCGCATAATTTTAATCATTTCCATGCAAAAGTGGGGAGCGCTTTATTGTAACATGAGAACACAGTCATGTAATCGCAGAAAACTGGATGCGAGCTCTCAAATAAGCCTGACTTATACAAATGAACTGCCTGTCCTCTTAACCCTTTTTGGTTCTAAATAGAACCCTTTTTTAATAAAGTTCCATAAAGAACTGTGCTTTGACAAGTTTATAGGACCTGGTGTTACAATGTACAATTTAAATTATGAATATTTGTATTAGCATTATATTATATATTATTTATTCATATTAATTTTCACCCCTCTATCTATCTGATTTTATAATATCTTGTGGCTTCTATTTAGTTTTTACATAAATAAACAAACAAAAAAACAATCATCATATGTCAATTATGTACATTTATTTTTATTTTTTGGAAAAGTGTAGGAAAAATGACAGTGCTCAAACAATTGTTATTAGCTGAAAACATTAATAAATATCAGTTGACACTGAACATGATATGGAATTAATGAAGACCATGTTCAAGTGAAATATCTTCACAATGTCTTTATGTCCATCTTTATGTTTCTCTTTGCTGAAGATGATGGTAGGTAGGATGTGACAGCTTCTGAAATACACAGCTGAGATTAGAGTTATGTGTCCAGTTATTTATATAAAACAAAAAAAATGGACAGTATGTGAGCCCTTTATAATGTTAAAAGAAAATTTGATATAAGGTCTTGGGATAGCTTAAATGTTATTTATGACTGGGTGTTTATGCATAAAGTAATAAAGAAAAAAAAATGAATTATGGATCATTATTTCAACATTTAGGCTGACTTACATAGTGAAGAGAAAGTATGTATCTTTAACTGAACAGAGCTGGTCACATACATTTTCTGTTACACTAAAAAGAGAAAAAGACATGATTAGCATGAAACTAGTTACAATTTGAAAGGTAAAATATAGAAATTTTAAGAAATTTACCTCTTTCATTAACATTGTTTTAAAGGTATTTAAAGGTTAGTACAGAACATTCTTAAAATAATGTTTATAGGATGTTCTAACAACATTATTATGGTTGATTTACATTCTTGTAACGTCAAGAGAAAACATTTTAACAACATTCTCGGAACGTTATTTTGATGTTATTTGTACACGATCGAGGTTTGTGAAATGGTAAGAGAAAACGTTCTTAGATCAACACTCTCGGAACGTTTCTTTAAATATTATTTGTAAACGATTGAAGTTTTTGTAATGTTAAAAGAAAACGGTCTTATAACATTCTCGGAACGTTATTTTGATGTTATTTGTACACAATTAAGGTTCTCATAATGTTATAACAATGGTAGATTAGAATGTTCCTCAAACATTAAAAAAACTGGACGGTTTGAACGTGTACAAAACATTCCGTAATAACGTTTTCATAACTTAATGGGAATGTTAGCAAAACGTTCAGACAACTCGTTTTTGTTAGCTGGGTTAAAAAGAGCTGTTTCTACCTGTAAAGAACCTTTAAAGAACCATATTTTTAGAGTGTAGCTTTGTAAACACAAGAACATTCCCAAACGTTTTATATAAAAACATTACACCATCTCAGGCCTCAATTACATCCTTATAACGTTCTCCTAATGTGGCTGTGAGAATGTTCTTTCTATGTTATCTTGAAACATTGTACCAGTGTTTTATTGACAACATTGTACAATCTGTTACCTCAAAAACATCCTCAAAATGTTGCAGGTAAAATGTTCCAGCTTTGTTAACATGTCACATTACAAGAAACTTTTATAAAGAACATTTTTTCTTGGGGTGAAATAGTGTGTGATTAGTGATGCTGTGTGATCAGGTGTGCATGTGATTAGAGCAATGAGTGATTGGTGACAGCTGTGTGCGTGTGATTGGTGAGATGGCTGATGGGAAATGCAGTCCATGTGATGTGTGGTGTCCTCTAGTACTAAATGAACGGGAGTGCAGACCAGATTCGTGACAACAACATCCTCAAAATTTTGCAGATAAAATGTTCTGGCTTTGTTAATACGTCACATTATAAAAATGTTTTATAAAAAAAACAATCCATCACCTCCAGCCTCAATGACATCCTCAGAATGCATCCGGAAAGTATTGACAGCGCTTCACTTTTTCCACATTTTGTTATGTCACAGCCTTATTCCAAAATGGATTAAATTCATTATTTTCCTCAAAATTCTACAAACATACCCCATAATGACAATGTGAAAGAAGTTTGTTTGAAATCTTTGCAAATTTATTAAAAAAAATAAAAAATAAATCACATGTACATAAGTATTCACAGCCTTTGCCATGACACTCAAAATTGAGCTCAGGTGCATCCTGTTTCCACTGATCATCCTTGAGATGTATCTACAACTTGATTGGAGTCCACCTGAGGTAAATTCAGTTGATTGGACATGATTTGGAAAGGCACACACCTGTCTATATAAGGTCCCACAGTTAACAGTGCATGTCAAAGCACAAACCAAGCTATGAAGTCCGTGGAATTGTCTGTAGACAGGATTGCTAGAGCGGGCTGCCTGGCCAAACTGGAAGATCAGGGCAGAAGGGCCTTAGTCAGGGAGGTGATCAAGAACCCAGTGGTTACTTTGACAGAACTCCAGCGTTTCTCAGTGGAAAGATGAGAACCTTCCAGAAGAACAACCATCTCTATAGCACTCCATCCATCCATCAGGCCTGTACGGTAGAGTGGCCAGACAGAAGCCACTCCTCAGTGAAAGGCACATGCTGGCCTGCCTGGAGTTTGCCAAAAGGCACCTGAAGGACTCTCAGACTACGAGAAACAAAATTCTCTGGTCTGATGAAACAAATATTGAACTCTTTGGCAAGCGTCATGTCTTTAGCAAGTGTCAACCAGGCACCGCTCATCGCCTGCCCAATACCATCCCTACAGTGAAGCATGGTGGTGGCAGCATCATACTGTGGAGATGTTTTTCAGAGGCAGGACCTGGGAGACTAGTCCGGATCGAGGGAAAGATGAATGCAGCAATGTACAGAGACATCATTGATGAAAACCTGGACCTCAGACTGGGGCGACGGTTCATCTTTCAACAGGACAATGAGCCTAAGCACACAGCCAAGATAACAAAGGAGTGGCTACGGGACAACTCTGTGAATGTCCTTGAGTGGCCCAGCCAGAGCCCAGACTTGAACCCGATTGAACATCTCTAGAGAGATCTGAAAATTGCTGTGCACCAACACTCCACATCCAACCTGATGGAGCTTGAGAGGTCCTGCAAAGAATGGGAGAAACTGCCCAAAAATATGTGTGCCGAGCTTGTAGCATCATGCTCAAAAAGACTTGGCTGTAATTTGTGCTAAAGGTGCTTCAACAAAGTATTGAGCAAAGGCTGTGAATACTTATGTACATGTGATTTATTTTTTTTTTCTTTTAATAAATTTGCAAAGATTTCAAACAAACTTCTTTCACGTTGTCAA
This sequence comes from Onychostoma macrolepis, assembly GCF_012432095.1. Lineage (NCBI taxonomy): Eukaryota > Metazoa > Chordata > Actinopteri > Cypriniformes > Cyprinidae > Onychostoma > Onychostoma macrolepis. The sequence goes on from NC_081161.1 coordinate 44,571,901, forward strand.
TATGTGGTATTGTTTGTAGAATTTTGTGGAAAATAATGAATTTAATCCATTTTGGAATAAGGCTGTAACATAACAAAATGTGGAAAAAGTAAAGCGCTGTGAAAACTTTCCGGATACAATGTATAAAGTTCTCCTAATGTGGTTAAGAGAATGTTATTCCTTTGTTCTATTGAAACATTGTGGCAGTGTTTTATTGAAAACATGTAATCTGCTAACTCAACAACATCCTCAAAATGTTGCAGGTCAAATGTTCTAGCTTTATTACATCACATTACAAGAACATTTTTTAAAAACATTATACCATCTCAGGCCTCAGTAATGTTCTTATAAAGTTCTCATTATGTGGCTGAGAGAATGTTCTTTCTTTGTTATCTTGAAACATTGTACCAATGTTTTGAGAACATTGTATAATCTGTTACTTGAAGAACATCCACAAAACATCCTTAAAATGTTGCAGGTAAAATGTTCTAGCTTTGTTTACACTTAAGATTATAGGAACATTATCTGAAATGAGAAAAATTCTTAAAACATTTTTTGAACATTCCATTCAAACGTTTTCTCAAAAACATCAACCAAACCTGTACGGAATGTTAACCGATGTTCTGAGAACGTTCCCTGCTAGCTGGGAACCCTTTAAGAAGCACCCTCCATGATTTGATTCTGGAGCCGGGCCTGCCTTCTAATACAGAACAAACAACAGAAAATGGTTACATACTGTCACAAATTCATGCCATATTTTTCATGAATGACAAGGGAATATGAATATTTTTCATTCACACGTGACAAGAGTGATGCGAGAAAGACTGACACTACGATGGCGCTACTTTTGTTAATATAATTTATATTTCTTCGTTTAATATAAATGAGTGTATTGTTGCTAGGTTTTCATTTAAAAAAAATAACAATGAACCACAAACGTTTTAAATAAGGCAAAAGACCTTATTTGATTAATAAGATAATAAACCACAAACTACGATCGTTTTAAGGTAGCCTAAGGGGAAAACCATATTTAGCCAATTTGTTTTAAACGTGGGTAAAACACAGTTTAATATAGGCTAGGTAAATTTGTCATTGTACTATTTTATTGTATAGCCTATGTTTTTTTTTTGTTTGTTTGTTTGTTTTGTTTGTTTCCCTCCATTAATAATAATGAGCCATAAGCATTCATTTAAATGAAGGGGAAATCTAAAAACCTTTCATGTATAGACTACTTGTGTTACAACGCGGGTACATCAGTCTTCGTTATGTTCATAAAAGTGTTGTGTTTAATATAAGCAACTTTGTCAGTGTAGGATTGCTGATATGTTTTTTTTTTTTTTTTAAGAGTAATACTGAATCAACCGTAAGCATTAATTTTGTTCAATAGGAAAGACAACCGTTAAAGATCAAAATAAGCGCTACAGATGTGAGAATGCGAGATTTGTTGCTGCTGAGGTAAACGCTCTCGTTCACTCTTGCTGTCTCTTTGCTATGTTTGTAGAAATAATCGTTAATTCTTAATTTGGGTACGGCACAGGTAATAATATAGGGCCTAATAAGAAACCATGGCATCAAATTATTTTTTAAGTCAGTTTGATAAGTTTAATAAGTTGAAACAACGTTCACAGTCAATTTGGCTCACAGTCAATTTGAATGAATATATATTTATTTTTTGTTACAAATTGTTCATTCATTTATTTTTAACACCGCACCCCCAGCACCTCCATTTTTTTGTGGGCTACACTCCAGGAGGTGCTGCAGCACCCTCAACACCCCTACTTCCCGCAGTAATGATGCAGCTTGTCCTGAATGAGCAGAGAGAGCAGCAATAATAACCCCCCTAGGGTTAACAGAACAGAACAAAGCAGATATCATTAATGCACTTAATGATATTTAAGTGTAACATTATTCAAGAAAAGAAGTCTGATTCAGCAAGGAATATCAGAAAGCCAAGTCCTGTGCGAAAGGAGGAGTTGGGGATGGAGGAGGGTAATTTGCTCCTGAGCAAGCGGGAAAAGCTGCTGATTAATACTGAATAGAGCTTATATAGGAGTGTTGTGATAGGTGTCGTATTCCTAGGTGGATGTGATCAGCTGAGAATCAGACTGTCTCACACTTCTCACTCTGTCTTCATGAGGACGGCTCCACAGCACCATCAGCATGAAGATAACTTTATTCCCAGAAGATATCAGAATCAGATATCAGTCAGATTCGAGCACATGGCTGTAATGGCATCTGTAAAGTGTATTTGCACAGTGACTCCTGCTCTGTGTCTGTATTTGGTAACTTCGTGCTCTGCTGAGGAAGTGTTTCACAGCACCGTGCCACTCATCAACTCTCCACCACATCACCTCAACAGCTGTAAGTCTTTTTTGTAAATGTTGCATGTTTTTGCCATTTTGATGACATACTATTTTTATTCCACAGCACTGAATGACAAGTCAAAATAAACCAAGAAATAACATGCTTTTCAATTAATTTAATGCCGGTTGCAACAGAAGAGCACTCTATTAATGGCACCTTCACTAAAGATAAGGCTTGAGGTTTCCTGAACCGAACTGTCTTTTCTCACAGATCAAACACTGATGTGACCTAATTGTCCATGATCATTTGCTTCAAACAGTAAAATTATAATACACAATATATTTAATTCTAAAATCACTTTAAGCATGTATTGCATTAAACACATTAAGCTTCATATTTAATAATCATTTAAAATATTCATAAGCATTCCCTATACAGGAATAACTGCTGGATATCTCGAGTCACTCACCTTGGAGAAGAAAAACTAGGAGAACTCCTAAAATGGAGCAGCAGGACTCTTGAAAGACGTTCATGTCCAGAAGAAGTTTAGACGACAGACTGAGGCATCCGTGACAGCAGATACAGAGAAACAGAAGAGAGAGAAACACACTTCCTCACAGCATCTCACGCAAGAGCACAAGCGTTTCATCGACCAATATCTGCAGTTCATGAGAAGTTGAAGTGAAGCATCATGACTAGTCAATGCAGATGAGTATGTATCACTGAACTACAGGAAAATCATGACAATTATCTGATTATTTACATATATTTAGAGGTTTCAGTTCCTCTTGAATAAAGTAAGATGCAGTGGGTAATGTGTGTAAAATGTGTGGTTTATAAAGATCCTCAGAGTGTTTCCTCCGTCCTTTGTGGAGCAATTAATGGAGCCTTTTCACATTTACAGGATTGGAAGTAAGATGAGAGACCACAATTATTATTATTATTTTATTATTTATGTTTGTGTGTGTGTTTGTGTTCCCACAAACTTTTTGGAACATCAATATTTTATTTCAGTGCTAAAAGACTGTAAATGTGTAAATGTAATTAAATCAGACATCTGCCCTCTTATAGCTCTATAGACACTGAGGACAGAGAGACCTGATACTTTGTGCTATACATCTGAATAATGTGTGGATACTCCATTACTGCTTTGTGTTTAGCCAATGAATTATGAATCTAAATTATAAGGTACTTATATTATGAAACGATTTCATAAAAAAAAAAAATCATTGTTTTCATTACTGTAAAAATAAATAAATAAAATAAATGGGGCGATTACCCGTCTAAGGTTTATACAACAAGGGGGAAAAGCATATAATGATCATTTTATAGTAAAAAGCTGAGCAAACATATATAGACATTAAATCCAAGCCAATAAATCCAGATATTGACAGATAAAAAAAATAAAATAAATCAAGCAACAGTGATTATGAAATATGCCGTTTTGTTGATGGATGTCGGATTTTTATTTGAACTTTAGGTGCGTTCACGCCATATAACCGTAATTACGAGATACCAACTTGTAAAAAGCGTTCACGTCCTCGCAGAACTCGTAATTACAACTTGTGAACTGGGAGCTTTCTGAAACTATACGGCTTGTACCACGTGACCGCTACACCTAACGCGGAACCAGAGAAAAATGCTGGCGCTTTCAAAGAAAGCTATATTACTGCTCTAAAAAAGAGGAAAATAGATGCATGTATATAGATACTATAATGTACTATAAAAGAAACATGCCGTGTTCCTACTGTTATTTTGTTGTTGTTCTCAACATTCTTTCGTGGGCTCATTTTGTTGACTGTCGCTATAGCAACAGATAATCCCCAGTCGGGGATTATTTCAGTTGAGTTCACTAAAATAAATTGCTTACATTACTTACATTGCAGTTAAGTAATTAAGTGATTAATTAAGTGCTGATTGAACATTAGCGATGAACACCTGCTGTTAACAAACAGAATCACTGACAGAAAGAGAAACACAAGAACAACAAATAACTTTAGTCACAGCCTTAGATGAAATCACCTGAAATAAAATACATTAAATCTCAAGATCTGATTAAACAACCCCACAAACAGCATCACCAGCTCCACTTATTAATAACCAGACTGACTATATTTCTGTCAGACATCTACAGAAGATCTTATTGAGAATTAACTAAGGTTTAGATGTTGATTTATTGTTTCATTTGAAGTAACCATGTTAGAGATCAGTGTCTGCTGGGCTCTTGACCCTTGATTTCTGGATTAGTTGTTTTTTTCTTTCTTTCCTTGTTTTCTCTGGCTGTCGTAGCCATGTGTTCTTCAAACATATTTGTTACAGCTCAAAGGCCCAGAGAAAATGATCAGTAGCTAGTTATATATTTTTGATAACAACCATCTGTTAGTGAACTGATCTCATTGAGAGTGATTATAGACTCATTGTGTGTCTAGTTTCTGATTAAAAGGATGTTGTATTGATCATAGTAAAAGTGATTTTAAGAGCCAGTGGTTCCGTCAAAGTTAGTTAATATAAGGGACTTTACAGATAGTTTGTCCACAAAAAGTTTCAATCTGTGGCTGTAAGTAGACTCACACAGACATCAAGAATCAATTTATGAACCTCAACAATGGTGACCATTAAAAAAAAAATGGAATAAAACAAAAAACATGCAGCAATGCATGCTGGGAGCCATGGATGAGTTTTGTACTGTGCTAGTACCCAGCATGCATTCCAGCATGAATTTTTTTTTTTATTTTTTTTTTTAATGGTCACCATTGTTGAGGTTCATAAGCTGATTCTTGATGTCTGTACGAGTCCACTTACAGCCATAGATTGAAACTTTTTGTGGACAAACTGTTTGGAAAATCCTTTATATCAACTGACAGTCACAGCACCACTGGCTCTTAAAATCACTTTTACTGTAATCAATACAACATCCATTTAATCAGAGATTAGACACAGGATGAGTCTATACTCACTTTCAATGATATCAGCTCACTAATAGATGATTGTTGTGAAAAGTACATAACAACCAACTACTGATCACTTCCTCTGGGCTTTTGAGCGGTAACAAACATGTTTGAGAAACACACGGTTACAACAGCCAGAGAAAAAGAGAGGAAAAAAAAAAAACAACCAACACAGACCTCAAGGGCCAAGAGCCCAACTAAAGCAGACACTGATCTCTAACATGGTTACTTCAGTTGAAACAATAAATCAACATCTAAAGCTTAGTTAATTCTCAATAAGATCTTCTGTAGATGTCTGACAGAAATAAAGTCAGTCTGGTTATTAATAAGTGGAGCTGGTGATGCTGTTTGTGGGGTTGTTTAATCAGATTTTGAGAGATTTTATGTATTTTATTTCAGTTGATTTCATCTAAGGCTGTGTCTGAAGTCAGTTGTAGTTCTTGTGTTTCTCTTTTCTTCAGTGATTCTGTTTGTTAACAGCAGGTGTTCATCACTAATGCTCAATTAGTACTTAATTAATCAATTAATTACTTCACTGCAAGTTTTAAAACTTAACATGGTTTAAGCCAAGGGGAATTGGTTTACTCAAACGGTTTGAGTTACTCTAACTTGTCGGGTTTTACAGTGTACAAATAAATACAAGTAAACCTGTTTATGCATTTTATGCATATCTGTATACATGCTTTGTATAAATTAGTTTAAATGTGTACCAGGCCAGCTGAGAATAATAGGCTAATTATTCCTAAAGTGGTATAAGAATTTAAAATATTGTCTAACTGAACTTTTTGGCTCAATTTATAGCTGTAATAATTTGTAAGGTTTTATCCTTCATTCAGAAAGTTTAGCTTTAGGGAACCAAATCGTAGAAATTCTTTTTTCTTGAGTACCTTTCAAAGTTGGGGTGTCTGTTTTTATCGGACAGACTTAAGTCCATCCTATTCACTGTCTGACCCAATCACATTGTCTCTGTAGGGCGGAGCCCCGCCCAGCACAACTTCTTTTTCGTGCATACATTATCTGCTCATAAATGTCACCTGAAGTAAATATTCTAGCAGATTTCTATAAAGTGTTATAATCATATCTTATGATGCTAAAAGTCAACATTCATCTTTTTCAATGTATTGGAATCAGCATAACGTGTAATTTAATACCAAACATGAGATAGTTGTCACATCGAATATCTATAATTTGACCTACTAAACGGGTTAAGTCATAGATTAAAAATATACTATGTTCTGGTAACTACAGTAAGATATATGAAACATAAAATACCACATTCATATATATATATTGTCTCGAGTATATTGCTTTAATAGCAGCAGTCTTTTCTGTATTGTCCTTTTGAAGATCCTTTGTCCATAAAAGTTTGGGTGTTCTTTTCCTTTTGGAGAAGAAGAGAAAAAAGGCGCATTCCTTTTTGGAATGCAGGAGACCAAAGCTGAGGTCGTGAGGTCATGAGGAGTATCACGTTGTGTGGCTCTGGTGATCTTCTTTGCTGAGACAAAGTTGTAAGTCAGTCAACTTTTTGTTTATCGGAAGATAGTTTATGGTAAGCGGGGTCGCAGTATTGCGAACGCTCTGGTTCTGAAGCTTCTCCAAAGGAGTAATCATTGGTTGTTAAACTCCAAACAGATGTAGCGCAGACCGTTCATCCTCACCTTATCATGTTTTACGAGTCTCTCGAGGTGGTAAGAAGAGTATGGCCGGACGCTAGTCATAGAACTGAGGCGTGGTGTTTGTCATTTGCTAATTTTACGAGCTGATGCTAGAAGATTAGTTCCAGTGGAATGTTCTTAAGTTACTCATGTGTGTGCGTTCTTTTCGACCAGGTTCTACTTAGCAACATGCCTCAGTCTCCACTTATGAACAGATTACCAAACATAAAGTATTAATTCTGAGTTATGTTTATTCTTCTAGAATTTGGTGCGTGCCGTTCATCAGTCCGATGAAAAACTGGATTAAAATCCCAAAAAGGAGAAGAAGAAGAAGAAGACGGTCAAGTTAGCGCTGTGTTCTTCAGTGGATGAAGTTCGTCCAGTGCAGCTCCTGAAGACCGTGACAAACCACCCTCATCTTCATCTTCTTCCTCATCTTCCTCTTCTTCCTCATCTTCTTCAGGCAAACGCAGATTTAAAGGGCTGCGGCTGTCATTCTGTGGCGTGTCCTCGTCTTCTGAGCAGGATAAGACGTCTTCCATCCAGACTCAGAAGACCAGCGACGACTCGAGTGCAGTCGGCAGATCTTCTGAGGAGCTTCAAGAAGTTGATCTGCTGACTGCCGACCAGAAGAAAGAAGCAGTCGGACGTTACAGACGCTTTCACAGACATTTGTTACATTCTTTTTGAGTTTTTCTGCCTCAAACATCAGGTTTTCTTAGCTCTGTGTTTCTGATCGTTCAGGATCTACTTCCTAAAGCTTGCCTAGTTTCTATACCTTTATGTCCTCAATAAAAAAGTTTGTATCATTAACATTGACAAAAACATGTCTTCACAGCAGTAGTTCCTCCTGGTTCCTCCTCATCTGCAGACGTCAGATCCTCAGAACAAACACCGTCTGAGCTGCAGACTGAGATTCAGGAGACTGAACCCGTCACAGGTAACATATGAAGCAGTTCTCCAGCTTTTCTACTGTACTTTTGCTTCATCTGAGCTGTTAAAGCTCTAAAATTCAGATTTTCTCCTTTACTGTGAACATTTAAAGAAACAGGCAAATGGTTTGAACAACAGATCATTCCTTGTATTATTTGTAATATTGTAATATTTCTTCTCAGCAGTAGTTGAAGGGACTAAACCTCCTTCTCTCAGTGTTGATGGTCCTTCATCTGCAGACAGAGATGAAGAGTTTTGGGAGACAAAACCCTTTACAGGTGAGAATTAATTATACATCCAGAGGTTTTAGTAGTAATAAATGCAGATATGTCTTTTTAACTGTGTATTGAAATGTTTTGAGACCAGATTATATTTCTGAAAGCATTAAAAAATCCAGACTGAAGTTCTAGTGTAGACAAACAGTCCTGATATTGAAGTGAATATTGCCTGTTTTAGAAAGTCTTTGCTGATGTCTGTAGTATGATACGATGTTTCACGAGGGGCCACTGGTGAGCTTCCTTAATGTGGATTAACACCTGCTGCCACCACCTTTAATTTTAACCCGGTCTGGTCCGGGAGGAGCACTCAAAACACACTCAAGAACAAGAATTACAAAGGAATACACTTTTTATTAGCAACAATAGCAGCCGTATGGCATTGTCTCACTTAAATATCCTGATTACATACACTGGTCATATTACTTCATTAAACCGTGAACACACATTTAAAAGAGAACCCAAGTACTCATTCCAAATTCACAGCAAACTATAAATAGTGGGATATCTCATACAAAGCACACTTAATTAGAAACTCCAAGCATAAATCACATGCCCTATATATAATAACCAGCGCAGGCAATCAACATACAATTCGGGAGGACAGTATCACCGATAGCTGAGCACAACAACAACACACAAAAATCTTATGGAATAATAAAAATAATTTCAGAATTCCCTGTCCATTTCCTATGACACCCTGCCATCACTGTGAGGACTCAACCTTCCCTTCCGCGGCAATGATAGGAAGGTCTCTTTCAAACAGCCTGCCAGGTCCACCTACTCTCTCTTCCCTATCTACCTAAATCCCCCCCACTATCTACCTCCAGGTCAATAAGTGGGACCCCGGTTCTCTTCACGCCGGTGGTGCTCGCCAACCATGAACGCCACGGATCCCCTTTGTGAACCCAGTGTGGCGTTGGGGGCGTGGTTTAGTGGGATCTGCAGCGGGAGAGAGACTCGGGAGACGAGCGGTAAGTAAGTGGGTCAAGCGCAAAGTGATAACACCTGTGTCTGATTGCAGTGATGAGCGGGGAGAGACTGGTTAAAAGAGAGCGTCTGGGGAGTGTGAGAGTGAGAGAGACGGGACGGAGAGCTCGTGGAGGACGGAGGCTGAAAGGCCAGAGAAGGACTGAGTACCGGAACGAAAGAAAGAAAGCTTCGCCAGCGCAGAGAGCGCGATGTGCTGTTATATGATTCATTTTTGTTTTATGTTGAATAAATCCACGAGCCTCCTTGAAACTGACCCCGCCCTCTTCCTTCCATTCCACGAACCTTACCACACCCAGCCTGCATAGAAAACATAGCTTATCAGTCTCGCTCACAATTCATTATCAAACAACAATCAGACTCCAGCATCCTGTGACTCTACGAGCGGTTTGAAGAATGGATGAAATCAGGATGAAGTTTGTTCCTCTGTTACGGCAAACTGGCTGTGGTCTTCAGTAGATGTAACTGTGAGACACACACGCACATAACATTTACTTTCACAATTCAATTTGACATTTTCTGTTTTGCTTCCACTGCAGTTGCTGCTTATGACTGACCTCCATCTGTTGTAAATATTGATTTATTACATATAAAAAGACAGAGAGTAAAGGTCTGTCTGTCAGTGAATGTGAATGGTTTGAGAAAAGACACTCAGAGGAGAGACGGATCAGACAGAAGTTGTACCTCTCGCTCTGCAGCATTTGAACAGCAGCACGACTGTCGACAGCAGATACGGACAAGCTGCCAGAAGAAAACTGAGGATGCTGAAGACAGAAATCTGACCTGAACGTGACAGAAAAACAGAGCAACAAGCACTTATTCATAGCTTTCAGTCACATGACCGGCTCGAAGACTTGGAGGGCAAAACATCCAGAACTGCAGCACAAGCCTGTCAATTTTCCATCTGTCTCCCAGCCGCAAATATTTAATCACCTCTCAAAAGAATAAAACAAAGGTATGTGAACAAAATGCAAGTTTTTAATATCTGCATTTTACTACATTACTACTTAATGCAATCTGCTTAAAAATAACTGTCGGTCAGTGGAGCAAAGCTTCGTTTTGCCTCCAGGTGGGCGTTCCTATCAGGGTGTGACGTCACGTGAAAACTATCAACTGAGCAGCGTTGCAGATCTCCTGAAGGCTTTCAAAAAGTTTCTCAGGGAACCCCAAGTCTTATGAGTATATTGTCTGGTTATTTTAAACAACAGGCAAGTATTTATCACAGTATTTACTCACCATTAACAGACAGATTAATTCGGTTACTGTCCTGTGATGATTGTGGTCTTTCATCTCTCTGTCCTCTACACCAGTACTGACCCTGATCAGACTCAGTAGCTCCTCTGATAGTGAGAGTGTCTCTATTTACAGTGTAACGATCAGACGTCTGTAACATTACACTGTCTTTATACCACTCATATCTCCAGTCACTGTGAGACTCTAAAACACAGGTCAGATTGACTGTCTCTCCAGTGAATACAGGACTGTCTGGTGTCACAGTCAGTGTAGATGTGGGTGAATCTGTAAATAAAAACAGATAAATACCAGATATGAAATATGACTACAATGAAGTGTTATTTTAATCTTGAATGAATGAATGATGCATTTATTTAGTGCTTTATTGTGTATTGCTGTACACCCAAAGCGCTTTACAATCATGTGGGGGGGTCTCTCCTCAACCACCACCAGTGTGCAGCATCTACTTGGATGATGCGACGGCAGCCACAGGACAACGGCGCCAGTGCGCTCACCACACACCAGCTACAGGTGGAGAGGAGAGAGAGTTGTAGAGCCAATCAAGTGGATGGGGATTATTAGGAGGCCATGATGGACAGGGGCCAGTGGAGGGAATCTGGCCAGGACACCGGGGTTACACCCCTAGTCTTTACGAGAAGTGCCATGGGATTTTTAATTACCACAGAGAGTCAGGACCTCGGTTTGACGTCTCATCTGAAAGATGGTGCTTTTTGCCAGTATAGTGTCCCCGTCACTATACTGGGGCGTTAGGACCCACACATACCACAGGGTGAGCACCCCCTGCTGGCCTCACTAACACCTCTTCCAACAGCAACCTAGTTTTCCCAGGAGGTCTCCCATTCAGGTACTGACCAGGCTCAACCCTGCTTAGCTTCAGTGGGCAACCAGTCTTGGGCTGCAGGGTGATATGGCTGTGTGACATCTTTACATTCTGTAGGCGCTTGCAGATTCAGTGTTAACTGAATACAGTAACTGTTATGTTTTCTCAGAAAAAAAAATCATATTTTCATGCTGCTATATGAAGAAATAAATGTGTTCAACGAATACTTTTGGTCTAACAGCCATATCAATAATTTACCGGTGATTTTTGTAATTTTTAAGAGCCACTGGTCCTCATTCACTGTCATTATATTGAAAAGAGCAGCCAGGACATGTTTGTTTGTTTTATATAGCACATTTAAACACAACTTGAAGATTACCAAAGTGCTTTACATAGCAGTAAACAAAACAGCAGATAGGTTGGTGCAAGATTATGAAGTGCTTTAAAAACCAATGTTAAAATATTGTATTCCACTCTAAGTTTAGCAGGTAGCCACTGTAATGTGGTCAGAATGGGATTCAGTCAATAGCCTGGCCGCTGCATTTTGAACCAATTGCAGTCGCTCCATAGAGGACCGATTTATCCCATAACACAGCGAACTGCAAAAGTCTAATCTAGATGTAACAAAGGCATGAATTACTTTTTCAAAAGTCTGTATTGAAAGGAGAGTTTTAACTTTAGCCAAACATCGAAGATGAAAACAGCATGACCTAACCACACTGTTTATCTGTTTATCAAACTTTAGACAGGAATCAAATAAAACACCCAGGTTCCTTACACAAGATTATAAGAATTAAAAGACAGAGCAACACTAGGTCCAAACAAAATCACCTCAGTTTTACCTTCATTAAGTGTCAAGAAATTACTCATAAGCCATAATGGATGATCCCAAGATGGCGGCGCGAGTACATCGCGAGGCTCTGGGTCTCTCCAGATTTTGCAATTTTGCGGTATTTTTCTTACTCATCTCGGGCCTGTTCGTGCAGAACAGTTGTGCCTTTACATCGTACACCCGTTGTGAGCTTTTGGATATCGGTTTGCGAATTTCCAACACTTTTATGGACAATCTTCGACTCCTTCCTGAGATCGCTAGGACACCCGAGGCTATGCACCCTACCCGGCCGGGCGGAAGTGCTCGCAGGCGGCGTCGAGATCGTAAACAAAGGCGGGGGAAGCGCGGAGGACTAAGAGCTAAGCTAAGGCTAACACCACACCGGCTCTCTTTACCCAGCATTTTCCTTGCCAATGTACGGTCGCTAGTGAACAAAATGGAGGAGATTCGACTCAGCATCACACACAGCAAGAAACTTTTGAACTGTAACGCCCTAATCTTCACGGAAACCTGGTTAAACAGCGGAATACCGGACACCGCTATTGAGCTAGCGGACGCCACACACTCCGGGCGGATAGAACATTAGATGGCTCCGGTAAGACCAGAGGTGGTGGATTGTGCATTTACATTAACAAAGCTTGGTGCACAAACTCTGCTATTGTTGGGAGTCATTGTTCAGCTAACCTTGAGTTTCTCATAGTTAAATGTAGACCGTTTTATCTACCGCGGGAGTTCACTTCCACCATTATAACTGCAGCCTATATTCCCCGGATGCTGATGCCAAGCTTGCTATGAAAGAACTTCACGCAGCCATCAGTAAACAACAGACTGATCACCCGAAGCGGCTTTTATTGTTGCAGGTGACTTTAATCACTCAAACTTAAAGTCAGTGCTACCCAAGTTTCACCAGCATGTTTCCTGTCACACCAGAGGAAACAAAACCTTAGACCATGTTTACACAAACATGGCTGGAGCTACGTTGCGACACCCCTCCCCACCTGGGACAGTCAGATCACCTTTCTTTGTTCCTCACCCCAAATATGCACCCTCATCAACCGTGTGAAGCCATCAGTGAAGACCATCAAGGTGTGGCCTGCGGGGCAGATTCCACACTCCAGGAAAGGTTTCTACACACAGACTGGAGTATGTTTGCTTCTCAAGCCACCAGTGGCGCTCACACAGACATTGACTCTTACACCTCCTCTGTATTGGATCATATCAATATCACCATTGACAGTGTTACAACCCAGAAACAGATCACCACATATCCAAATCAGAAGCCTTGGATGAACAAGGAAGTGCGACTCCTGTTGAAGTCACGCAACACTGCCTTCAGATCAGGAGATGCACAAGCCTACAGCACATCCAGAGCAAACCTGAAGAGGGGCATTAAAAAGGCCAAGCACTGCTACAAGCTAAAGATAGAGGGACACTTTTCCAACTCTGACCCTCGACGCATGTGGCAGGGCATTCAGGCCATCAGTGACTACAAACCCACCCACTCCAACCCCGCAGCCACTGATGTCAACTTCCTGAACGAGCTAAATTACTTTTATGCTCGCTTTGAAAGAGACAACAGAGAAACTGCCACCAAGCTCAATCCCTCAGCTGACCACCCACCAATCATACTCTCCTCCACAGATGTCTGCAAGGCACTGAGCCGGATCAGCGCGCACAAGGCTGCTGGACCAGACAACATCCCTGGTCGTGTTCTCAGGGCATGTGCGGAGCAGCTCGCTGGGGTTTTTACAGACATTTTCAACCTGTCTCTTGCCCAAGCAGCCGTACCAACATGCTTTAAATGCACTTCCATTGTGCCAGTGCCAAAACACTCTAGTCCGAGGTGCCCTAATGACTACCGCCCTGTAGCACTCACACCCATCGTCATGAAGTGCTTTGAGCGGCTGGTCCTGGAACACCTAAAAGACTCTCTACCATCCACATTGGACTCACACCAGTTTGCCTACCGTAGCAATAGGAGCACAGAGGACGCAGTTTCCATGGCACTGCACTCTGTGCTCACTCACCTGGACAATAAGAACACTTATGCACGTATGCTGTTTGTTGACTTCAGCTCAGCATTCAACACTGTCATCCCAACCAAGTTAATAGCCAAACTTGGAGACCTGGGCATCAATACCTCAATGTGTAACTGGATTTTGGACTTCCTGACCAACAGACCCCAGAATGTTCGATCAGGATTCACCTGCTCCACATCCATCACACTTAACACTGGTGTACCACAGGGCTGTGTGCTAAGCCCGTTTCTCTACTCCCTCTTCACCTCCGACTGCAAGCCTGTGTATGGATCTAATTCCATCGCCAAGTTTGCAGACGACACCACGGTGATTGGCCTCATCAGTAACAACGATGAGACTGCCTATAGGAGGAGATCCAGCACCTGGCCACATGGTGCACTGAAAATAACCTGCTCCTCAACACCACCAAAACAAAGGAGCTCATCGTGGACTTCAGGAAGGAGTCAAGAGGCACACGACACCATCCACATCAATGGAATGGCTGTTGAGCGTGTCTCCAGTTTCAAGTTCCTGGGGATCCACATCTCGGCGGACATGTCGTGGAAAACCAACACCTCCAGCCTGGTCAAGAAGGCTCACCAGAGCCTCTTCTTTCTGAGGACACTGAGGAAGAATCAGCTCTCCTCTGCTATACTGGTGAACTTCTATCGCTGCGCAATAGAAAGCATCCTGACCAACTGTGTCACAGTATGGTATGGGAGCTGCTCTGTTGCGGAGCACAAGGCACTGCAGCGGGTGGTGAAAACTGCCCAGCGCATCACAGGGACTCCACTACCTGCCATCGAACACATCCAGAGGAAACGCTGTCTGCATCGAGCTCGCAGCATCCTTAAGGACTCCTCTCACCCAGCCCACAGACTGTTTTCTCCTGCCCTCCGGCAGGCGTTTCAGGTGCCTCCGGACCAGGACCAGCAGACTAAAGAACAGTTTCTTCCCCAGAGCTGTCTCTTTACTGAACTCTAACCCCGTTGATCCACTTCCTCATATATTATTAACTCTTCTCTCCTACCTCACATCTGCCTTATTTGCACTACTGAATGTAAATTTTATTACAGTAACAACTGTTTACTTTTGTATCTTGCACTACCATACCTAAATTGGATTATGCTCATTTGCACTGCCGACTGTTGTTACATTATCAATGCTTACATTAACATTTTGCACCGTATGTCTAATTGTAATACGCAATCACTTCCACTGCACTTTTACACCTTGTTTATAGTAATAGTCATCTGTATATATATTATATTGATAGTACATATCACCTGTAAATTCTGCTTATAGTAATAGCCATCTGTATATTTATTCACTATACATATTCACCTGTAAATTCTGTATATTTATTCACTATACATATTCACCTGTAAATTTCTGTATATTTATTCACTATACATATTCACCTGTAAATTCTGTTTATATTAATAACCATCTTTCTTTCTATATATATTTATACATATATTCAGTACATATCCTTGTCCTGAACTTATTCAACCATTGTATATACTGCACTTGCTGCTATTGCACTTCTGGTTAGACCTAAACTGCATTTCGTTGCCCTGTACCTGTACTTGTGTAATGACAATAAAGTTGAATCTAATCTAATCTAATCTAATGTAAGTTCCTGAATACATGCACACAACTTTGCTAATGCATTTTTATCACCAGGTTTAAAAGAAAGATACAACTGTGTATCATCGGCATATAAGTGAAAAGAAATACCATATTTCTTGAAAATATGCAGTTATAAATAATGCCATTTAGGTTCCAGGGAATAAAGTCATGCAGGTCCGTAAAAATGTAAGTTTGAGTATATGATGATGTCCACCTTGTGGAAATTGCAATAATTCGCAAGTGACAACTTCTCACTTTGAGCACACGAATGCGTGTCATTTATTTAGCAGGTAAACACAGGAAGACCAATGGCGCTGAACCGCGTCCCACGTCATCACGCAATTTAAAGGGACCGCGATCCCTGTAGTCATGAATAAACACACTAAGAACAAAGTGCTGCGTTTATACTCAACAGTGTGTAGAACTACGCTTAACAACAAAGGTGAATTATGTATGTCACATTCACTACAACCTTAACCTTATGAAGTTACTGTTTTCAGGCACAGATAGGACAAAAAGTGCCATCATCAGAGTGACATTCACTGTTGAGATGAAGCTTTTAAACAGTGTACACTGCCGTCACTATACTGTGCTTCTATCAATCTAATTCAGTGCTGAACGCTGTTTTACACACGAAGTTTGGTTATTTACAAAACTGATGACTGCATTCTGAACTGAATTTAGCCACAGTTTGTACTTGGTCTTTGTGTTTATCATCTGAGATTGAGGGGTTTGGTTCATCTGCAGCACACAACTGTACCACCTTCACTGTGTCTGCAGTTTATAGAATGAAACTCTGCACAGAATCTCATCCTACGACATCTGAAGAGAACTGTGAACAGAATACAGATTCTCCATAGACTGACTACATTTGCTAAAATGTGCAATGTATAATTATCAACCACAACCACAGAGACCTTTCTTCAAAGTTTACCCAGACTTCCAGTTTGAATGAAGTCAACAAAATAACCATTTTTTGTTGTTGAGCTGAAATCTGGATGCAGTGTGTGTTCATGTAGTAGAGTGAGTTTATGAGGACAATGATATTCAACTCACCTTTCACAGAGAGAGAAACAGCAGAGCTTGATCGTGATGATTTTGGTCTTTCATCTCTGTGTCCTCTACACCAGTACTGACCCTGATCAGACTCAGTAGCTCCTCTGATAGTGAGAGTGTCTCTGTTTACAGTGTAACGATCAGACGTCTGTAACATTACACTGTCTTTATACCACTCATATCTCCAGTCACTGTGATCAGACTCTATAACACACTTCAGATTGACTGTCTCTCCAGTGAATACAGGTCTGTCTGGTGTCACAGTCAGTGTAGATCTGGGTAAATCTGTGAAGAAAGACAAAAACATAGTGAGTCAAACATCTCTTTCCTTTAAATTTTGTAAATATTTCACAGAACTGAACAATTGATCCACACATACATCCAGTGAAACGACAGACTTCTCTTTGGTGGCGTATGCTGGATTTCTTCAGTTTATTTCATTTAGTTCA
Source organism: Onychostoma macrolepis (assembly GCF_012432095.1). Taxonomy (NCBI): domain Eukaryota; kingdom Metazoa; phylum Chordata; class Actinopteri; order Cypriniformes; family Cyprinidae; genus Onychostoma; species Onychostoma macrolepis. The sequence continues at coordinate 44,589,046 of NC_081161.1, forward strand.
CTTTAACCAGGAGCTGCAGCTCTGCAGAGTTTAGCTTCATCCTTAATTAAACACAACTGATTCTGCTAATCGTAACGAATCACTGCTCTAGACCTTGAGTCGGAGATCAAACACAGCTTTATTAAGGGGTAATCCACAATTGTAATAGATAAAGGGTCAACCACAAGACAAACAATAGAAACAACAGGTAAAACGCAGGCAAACAGAGAAATCCAGGAAACCAGGCAGAAGATTAATACCATGACATGAAACCCAGAGCGAGCGATCAGATCAGATGTAATTACGCTCAGAGAGTGAGTTTAACATCATCCATAGCAATAAGGTTAACCCCACTCTTTCTCTTAGATTAAGATTTCTCCCAGTTCCTTCGTAAAAATGGGGCTCAGCAACTTTGTGAATATGTTTTAATAAAGACTCTAATTAACCCTTGTGCACTGTTTGGGGTCTTTTTTGATCCCAAATGACGTTTGCTGGATTAAAAACAAAAATAAATGTTCCTTTTATCTAAATGACTTGAGACTTTATACTTTTGCCAACACTTGGTAGCTCTACAAATAAATTTTAAAAACTGGATTGATATCTGGTTGTATATTAGTATGAAAAAGAAAAAAAAAAAAGTCACTTGTGATGTTTGGGGTCTCTGGAGAAATGAATGGGGAAATGATCAAATCTATACCTTTACTTTTTCATTTGTCAAATAAAATCAATAAATCCACCACAATGCAGACCACAAAATACATGAAAATGAAACAGCAACCCTTCCACACGTTCACAATGCAGAACGATTACGCTCGCACACACACACACACACACACACACATTATTACAATAATGATTTTGTAGTCTCTTAACATTAATCTAAATCTGAAAAAAAATAAAACAAACTTGTGAGATCTATACCTCTGTGGAAATGGCAAAATGAGCTCTAGAGCCATCTGGTGACTGTTGTTAAAATTTGTTTTTTTAATTTTTAATTTTTATTTTAAGTGTTTGTTTTCAAATAGATGGAAACAATTTGGCATTAAACTATGGCACGTTGGCCGTGTTATCTTCATGAATTAAAATGAGGAATGTGGGTCTTTCATAAAGTGAATTTTACATTTAAAAAAATATATATAGCAATTTAAAAAATATATTATAAATCCTCCAAAAACTCCACAAATGTGGAATAAAAACATTAATAAACTGACTAATAATACATTTGAAAAAAAAATAAAAAAAAATATATAATTATTCTGTTGCAAAAAAGACCCCAAACAGTATGAGTGTAATTCCCAAACGAACAGTGCACAGGGGTGCACTACTTAGGAAAACTGCTACTCAGGCTACTTAGGAAAACTGATGAAAAAATGTTTTGTGAATACGGCCCGGGGTTATGCAGAGTGAGTTCACAAGATAATGAGCAACAGGCGATCAGGCCAGATTCTGGGTAATGAGTAATACAGTCCATGATAAGAAAACAAAGACAGAAGGAGAGCCCTCTTGTGGCTATCATACACACTCCGGCTGGCAGGAGTGACACTAATCAAGTCCTTCAGGCTTATTTGAGAACTACAGTAACAGAGTTTTGCACCCCTGGCTTTAACTGCCTCTTTCTTCCAATCGACTGCAAGCTCACATTCATATCTGCGTCTGTTGTTGAGTGCAGTGATCACATCTCAGGATCCACTCAACAAACACTGACACGTGATGGACAGAAACAAGCCCTGCCTTCATTTTTCTTTTTTGATAATCATTAAGAATACAGAAGATATGATCTGTTGCTACTTCTGTTTCCTTCTGACTTTAAAATGTGGATGAGAGTTCTGAGAGTTTTAAGAGACTTTAGTTAAAAAATGCAATTTTCATTCTCATTAACAACTGAACTCTATGTAAGAGTTACTAGATTCCTAAAACAGTGTCAAGATAAGGATTTACATCCTTTAAACATCTTATGCATTTGAACAGAACAGTGACTAGAACATGTGATAACAGCATTAATAACAGCAATCATAAACTGCAATGCTTCAATAGATGGACAACTCTAGAATATCATAATCAAGGCGAGACACTGCCGCTTAATAGGGTAAAAAAAAATAATAGTTAACGCCTTACTTACCCAGCTGATTGATTACAATGATAATTGCAAACATTTTTTGTATTACGTTTTCTAAAATGTTAGGTTTAAATATACAAATGAGTCATTATTTAATTAATTATATGCTAATTTGCTTAAATTTCTAGTAATCTAAACAATGGATGATGTCAGATTCAAAATTCTTATTTATTTTTACAGTCAAATCTCTTTACAGAATCTCATTTTGTAGAGATCACTCCATAATTCAGAAAATACTTAGAACAGACAGAAAACACTATATTTTCACAATTTTGGTGTTACGTGAAGTAGACCAGGCCCAGAGGATGATGGATAATACTGAGGAGTTTATTGAGATCAGCAGATGGGTAAGTATGGCAGGATGAGTGAGAGGGTAACTGTGGTATTGATAGACGATAAAGGATATCTCGATGTTGGTTGCGTTGCCAGGAACTCGTGGAGGATTGGGTGAGCACACACCTCGGGCTGACTCTGAATGCAAGACGGGGCGACGGATGAAGACAGACAGGCGTAGGAGATACGGAGGACCACCGATGACCTGGGATAGAAGGTAAGTACTCGAGAGGTAAGTATCTGAGCATAGAAGGTGAGAGTCCACTTCGTGTGATCGAGATCGGACAATGACGGATGTGAGGTGTGTGCTTAGGTAGTGCTGGTCTAATGACCATTCGGCTTCCGGCTTCGCTACTGTTTGGACGCTCCTGCTTATTGCTCTGCGCTTCGCTCCATATTTATGCACTTTTCTCAGATTTCTCTAAGATTTTAACTTCAGCATATCAGCACAGTGCTCAAACAACTCAGTTTTTAGAAAAGGAAGACTCTTTGCCTCCCACTGCCAGCAGTTTACATTCCGGAGACGGGAAAACACAGCTGCCTACATTCAAACAGACGGGAAAGAAAATGCCCCTTGTGGAATCTACTTGCTGCATGAACTGCCACAGACTTCTACAAAGGATTGCGGTTCTTGAAACAAAGTTACTTGCTGGACCTCCAAAACAGGTGGAACACACAGCAGATCGTCATCACGGACCCCCGCGGCATACAGCCGGTGAGTCCTATGAATCTAGTGAATCTCAACAGTTTATACAAAGTGTAGAAGAACAAGCTGATCGACAGACTAATCGATGGCACAAACAGGGAGCGAGACCCAAAGGCACTCGAGACATCAGATTGTCACGAGTATCTCGTATTGCGGTGGTAGCATCCTCTACCCCAGATACAGCTATGACAAGACTTGTAAACACTGGCATCTTACAACCCCTATACATCTTGAGAACCGATTCGAAGCATTAATGAATGTGGGTGAGGAATCCCCAAATGTGACAAAACATGGATCGTATCAGCCAGCAGCTAACATCGCTACTAACAGGCGCTCAAGGTCGAGCAGACAGCGGCACTCAGCTCAGAGCGCAGTCGAGCCCAGGACTCTGATAGTGGGCGACTCTATTATCAGAAACATCAGTAGCAGGACTACAACTACATGCTGCTTTCCTCAAGCAACCGTCTCTGATGTGAACAAGGAACATTCTGATGAAGCACAAGACTGCAAATCGAATCATCATCCATGTGGGGAAGAACGATATTCGGAAAGAGCAGTCAGAACTGCTTAAGAAGGATTTCAGTGAACTCTTTGAAACACTTCAAAGACTTGAAGTTCAGTCGTTCATCAGTGGACCACTCCCAGCAAGGGGAACTAACATGTTTTCACGGCTGCTTGGGCTGAATACATGGCTACAAAGAACCTGCAGTACAAAAGGAGTCAACTTCATCGACAACTTCAATATTTTCTGGGGCCATAGACAACGGTTTAAACCGGACGGCTTCCACCCAAACAAACTTGGTGCGAGAGTGCTAAAGGACAATATCTATTTCTCCCTCCGTCATCCTTCAGTGGTGTGTGCCAATCCACTCGGCCTCAATGGCACACACACACCTGGACAGAATATGAGTGACCACAGGACTTCATGTCAGACTCAGTGTCATCTTATGGTTGACACATCCCACAAGGACACTGATAACACCACGCAGCCAAAACAAACTTTCCTCACAGAGACTATCCCGGCTGAGCCCTGCCCACACAGCTCATCACAAACAGACTGTGACGTACTACATCAGCTCCAAGACTCAGCACCCAAGGACAACTATCTGGAAAACAGCCAGGGAAGCCAGGACAACATATCACAGCCACCGGAAACACCAGAGCCAGAGCCCCGCTCGCCAGACACACTATCCCTCTCTCCAGAATCTCCACTTCTAAGCTTCTCACAGAAAATGGAGGAACTGGTGTATGCTGGGACCAAACTCTCCCACTCGTTCGCTGCAAGCCCCCGGATATCAACTAAAAAACGGCGGGCCCCGCAACCACCAAAGACTTCAGGCCCAGCTCTCCCTCCTCCTCCTGTGAGAGCTCTCCGTCCGCTGCCACAACGCCAGGGCCCAAACCCTCCTCCATCGGCTGTAGGTGAACCAAAAACAACTGATAACAGCTCTCAGTGATATGTGTCGGGTCCCCGCTATATTAGCAGCAACACTCACAAATGTTCACAGAACAAGCGGGAACCCAGTGTGCCTTTAGCTTTTTATATTTCTGTTTTATCACGTGATAGAAAATCTAAGGCCTTCTCAAGCCGTATGGCTGACCCATCTAATCTGCGGCCTATAATGCGTCAATCTAAGATTGCTGTAGAGACCAAATGTAATTCCATCAAGTTAGCATTTTTAAACATTCGCTCACTAAAAAATAAATCATTTCTGATCAATGATTTTATAACCACAAACAACCTGGATTTTATGTTTCTAAATGAAACATGGCTTGAAGACAGCTGCAGTGCAACAGTCCTCAATGAAACAGCCCCTCCTAACTTTAACTTTACAAGTGTCTGCAGGACTGTTAGGAGAGGTGGAGGTGTAGCTGCTCTATTTAAAGATGTTTATCAATGCAAGCAAGGGTCATTTGGTCAGTATTTGTCCTTTGAATATCTAGGGTATTGTGCTGAAAGGTGCTCCACGCATTCTGTTTATCATTATTTACAGGCCTCCAAAATACTCTCCAGCCTTTGTTGAAGAGTTCACAGAACTGTTATCAATGATTTCCTCAGAGTTTGACTGTTTTACCATTTCAGGGGATTTTAATATTCACATAGATAATGCAGAAATCAAAACTGCAAAAGAAAGTATTACTGTTTTAAACACTTTTGATCTGATCCAGCATGTGCATGAACCCACACACAATCGTGGACACACTCTAGATTTACTCATCAGTAAAGGTCTAAACATTTCATCCATTGTTGTTAAGGATGTAGCACTATCTGATCACTTCTGTATTTTCTTTGATATATTGATCTCTGTTACCACTGAATCTAGATCCGTCTCTGTCAGAAAGAGATGCATTGATGAGAAAACTAGTGCGCTATTTATGAAGGCTATATCTTTAACACCAAGCATTTCTGCAGACTCTGTTGATCTTCTCCTGGATTCTTTTAACTCAAAAGTTAAGAATGTTATTGATGATATTGCTCCGACAAGGGTCTGCAAGAAGAATGGCAGACAAAAATCACCATGGAGAAAATCAACAGCAGTTCAGAGTATGAAAAGACAATGCAGAAAAGCTGAGCGGATGTGGCGGAAGACAAAACTTGAAATTCACTATAGCATCTATAAAGACAGCCTTCATGCTTTCAATGTGGAACTAGCCACAGCTAGACAGACCTTCTTCTCAAACCTTATAAACAGTAACTTAAACAACTCTCGCACTCTTTTTGCTACTGTGGAGAGACTGACGAACCCCCCAAGTCAGATTCCCAGTGAAATGCTCTCCGACAGTAAATGCAATGAGTTTGCTTCCTTCTTTTCTGAGAAGATCAATAATATCAGAAAGGAGATTGGCATGTCTACTTTTGCAGAGGTCACACAGATTCGACCGCAATTTCAAAAAGAAGTGACTATGTCTGTTTTTGAAGCAACTGATTGCAAAATATTGAAAGAAATAGTACAGCACCTTAAATCATCAACCTGCTATCTTGACACACTTCCCACATCTTTTTTCAAAAGTGTGCTTAACTGTTTAGAAGCAAATCTCTTAGAAGTGGTGAACGCTTCACTTCTTTCTGGGACTTTTCCAAACTCCCTGAAAACTGCAGTTGTTAAGCCCCTTCTGAAAAAGCGCAATCTTGATAACACAATGTTGAACAACTATAGACCAATATCAAATCTTCCGTTCATAGGTAAGATTGAAAAGGTAGTTTTTAATCAGCTGAACAACCACTTAAACGGATACCTGGACATTTTTCAATCTGGTTTCCGAGTACATCATAGCACAGAGACAGCACTCATTAAGATAATAAATGATATTCGCTTCAATTCTGATTCAGGCAAAATATCAGTGCTGGTACTACTAGATCTTAGTGCTGCGTTTGACACTGTTGATCATAACATACTTCTAGAGAGACTGGAAAACTGGATCGGGCTTTCTGGGATGGTACTCAAATGGTTCAGGTCATACTTAGAAGGGAGAGGTTATTATGTGAGTATAGGAGAGCATAAGTCTAAGTGGACGTCCATGACATGCGGAGTCCCACAAGGCTCAATTCTTGCACCGCTCTTGTTTAGCCTGTATATGCTCCCACTAAGTCAAATAATGAGAAAGAACCAAATTGCCTATCACAGCTATGCTGATGATACGCAGATTTACCTAGCCTTATCTCCAAATGACTACAGCCCCATCGACTCCCTCTGCCAATGCATTGATGAAATAAACTGTTGGATGTCCCAGAACTTTCTTCAGTTAAATAAGGAGAAAACTGAAGTCATTGCATTTGGAAGCAAAGATGAAGTTATCAAGGTGAATGCATACCTTGACTCTAGGGGTCAATCAACTAAAAACCAAGTCAAACATCTTGGGGTGTTTCTGGAGACAGACCTTAGTTTTAGTAGTCATGTCAAAGCAGTAACTAAATCAGCCTACTATCATCTCAAAATCATTGCAAGAATTAGATGTTTTGTTTCCAGTCAAGACTTGGAGAAACTGGTTCATGCCTTTATCACCAGCAGGGTGGATTATTGTAATGGTCTCCTCACCGGCCTTCCAAAGAAGACCATTAGACAGCTGCAGCTCATCCAGAACGCTGCTGCCAGGATTCTGACTAGAACCAGAAAATTTGAGCATATTACACCAGTCCTCAGGTCCTTACACTGGCTTCCAGTTACATTTAGGATTGATTTTAAAGTACTTTTACTCGTTTATAAATCTCTAAATGGCCTAGGACCTAAATACATTGGAGATATGCTCACTGAATATAAACCTAACAGACCACTCAGATCATTAGGATCAAGTCAGTTAGAAATACCAAGGGTTCACACAAAACAAGGGGAGTCTGCTTTTAGCTATTATGCCGCCCGCAGTTGGAACCAGCTTCCAGAAGAGATCAGATGTGCTAAAACATTAGCCACTTTTCCAGACTCAAAACTCATCTGTTTAGCTGTGCATTTGTTGAATGAGCACTGTGCTACGTCCGAACTGATTGCACTATGTATAATCACTTTCTATTCTTAAATGTTTTAAATTATTTTAAAATCAATTTTTAAATCACTTTGTTTTTATTGTTGTGATTTTTATTATTTTTAATCTCTTATTATTTTTAATGACTATTTCACTTCCTTTTATGTAAAGCACTTTGAATTACCATTGTGTATGAAATGCGCTATATAAATAAACTTGCCTTGCCTTGCCTAATGAGTGTTGATGAGGTGCAGGTGGCTTGGGTTAAAACTCAGGTGACTGTGATCGCTGCGTGAAATTGGTGGTGGAGCCTGGTTGATCCGTGACATTACCCCCCTCTCCACGGCCCGCTCCTGAGGGCCGAGGGAACCGATGCCGTGGTGGTCTACCTCTGGTTCTGGGCGCTGGGCGATTGGGGAAGTTTGAGTGAAATTCCTCCATCAGAGCTGGATCCAGGATGTCGTCTCTGGGAATCCATGACATCTCCTCCAGTCCATACCCCTCCCAATCTATGAGGTATTCCAGCCTACCACCATGGCGTCGGGAATCCAGGATGGTTCTGACCTCGTAGACTGCTCCGTCTTCCAGAATCAGTGGGAGAGGGGGTTCCGTAGTCCGGCCAGGCTCTGTGGATGAAGAGACAGGAGAGTGGTAAGGTTTGAGGAGTGAGATGTGGAAGGTGGGGTGAATTTTGTATTGAGGGGGTAGTTTGAGTTGAAACGTGACCGGGTTTATCTGCTTCTGGATGACGAAGGGGCCAACGTATCTGGGAGCGAGCTTCTTACAGGGCAGGCGCAATCTGATGTCTCGTGTAGACAGCCAGACCTTCTGACCAGGCTGGTAAGGAGGTGAGTCGGAGCGTCGAAGGTCTGCTGTCAATTTGCGCCTGCTCATAGCTCATCGAAGATGGTGGTGTGCTTCGTCCCAGATCCTCTCGCTCTCTCGGAACCAGTAATCCACTGCAGGTACATCTGATGGTTCCCCGTTCCAGGGGAACACAGGTGGCTGGAAACAGAGCACGCACTGGAAGGGAGTGAGTCCAGTGGCTTGTTGACAAAGAGTTCTGGGCGTACTCGGCCCAGCCAATAAACTGGTTCCAAGAGTGCTGGTGGCTGTGGCAGAAGGTTCGTAGGAAACGTCCGATTTCCTGGATTTTTCTCTCCCCATTGGTCTGCGGGTGGTATCCAGATGAGAGACTGACGGTCACACCTAGGAGCTTGAGGAAATTCTTCCATACTCTGGAGATGAACTGGGGTCCACGGTCGGATACGATATCTTCGGGAATGCCAAAATACCTGAACACATGGTTAAACAGTCGTTCCTCCGTTTCCATGGCCGTGGATAGGTTCTTGAGGGGGATCAACCGACAAGACTTGGAGAATCTGTCCACAATGACCAGGATGCATGTGTTACCCTCAGATACTGGTAAGTCAGTGACAAAGTCAACTCCTAGGTGTGACCATGGCCGATTGGGTATGGGCAGCGGGAGAAGTTTACCTGCAGGAAGGTGGCGAGGACTCTTGGAAATGGTGCACTCTTCACAACCTTGGACGAACCTTCTCACATCCCTAAACATGTTCGGCCACCAGTAACGGTATTCAGTAGCGAGAGGGTCACGTTGGTCCCAGGGTGGCCAGTGCCCAATGAGGAGTGCGCTGAATGGATGAGTTGAGTGTGTTGAAGCCGGGGAATATATTGTGCTTCAGGATGTCTCCTGTATGCCAGGCCAGTTGGGGTTCATGGACCGCGAACAACCAAGAATGATGTCAATGTTTGTTTCCTCCAGAACCAGAAGTTGTATGGTCTCCTCGTGTAAATGGCCCACGCAGAGAGTTATGGGGCCAGCAAATTATCTGACATGATGACGACTGAGAGACTTTCCAGTTATGGATTGGATTTGGTAGGTCTTGGGATTGATCGCTGTAGGGATCTTGAGCTGGCGGCAGAGGCTCCTAGATATGAAGTTCCCAGCTGATCCCGAGTCGAGGAGGGCTGGAAGACTGGAAGAGAGATACGTGGAGTAATCAGCATTACAATAATAGTGAGTGGAGACATGTTTTGGGGGACAGGTTGGATGGAACTCACCAATAGTCGAGGTGGACGAGTACGGTATGAAGAAATCACATGCCCTCCGCCGCCACAGTAGAGGCACAGTCCCTTGGATAACCGCCTCTGTCGCTCAGCAGGTGTCAACCGCATAGTTTCCGTCTGCATGAGTTCTGTTTCTGGTTCTGGAGGAAAAGAGGTCTCTGGGTGATGGTACGAGGAAGTGCAATGGTTCCAGTAGTTCTGTTCATCGAAGCAAGCTTGCATGCGACAGGAACAACGAATGGAGTGTTGGATCATATTTTCCAAACCAAAGCTGTCATCATAACTCGCCATCTGTAAGCGAAGTCTGGGCTCTAATCCTTGGCGGTAAGTTGTGATCAATGAGCGTTCATTCCAGCCGCTGGCCACAGCGAGTGTTCGGAACCTCAGAGCATACTCTGTGATTGGCTGAGACCCCTGGCGGAGGTGATAGAGCTGGCCACTAGCGGTGGGATCCCCGTGTGGCCGCCCAAAGACTTCTCTGAAATGAGAAACAAAATTATCGAATGATTGGGTAATATTACCGGCCTGAGCCCAGATCATCTCTGCCCACTGCAATGCTTTGCCTGAGAGGAGTGAAATGAGGAAGGAGATTTTGGATCTTTCCGTGGTGTAGAGGTGAGGTTGATTCTCAATGTAGAGTGAGCATTGTAGGATAAAACCGTTGCACTCCTCCGCCACGCCAGAGAACGGCACTGGTTTGGCCATGGGACTGGCGGTTAACGGCGAAGAAGAAGTGGTTATGGTGGATACGGAGGTGATGGCCGGTGCTGGTGGGGGTGTAACGTTGAAGACACGGCGTAGATTGTCAACGAGCTCCAGGGTCCGTCCGACTCATCCTGAATCATTCTGTATTGGTCCGATCTTCTGTTACATGAAGTAGACCAGGCACAGAGGATGATGGATAATACTGAGGAGTTTATTGAGATCAGCAGATGGGTAAGTATGGCAGGATGAGTGAGAGGGTAACTGTGGTATTGATAGGCGATAAAGGATATCTCGATGTTGGTTGAGTTGCCAGGAACTCGTGGAGGATTGGGTGAGCACACACCTCGGGCTGACTCCGAATGCAAGACGGGGCGACGGATGAAGACAGACAGGCGTAGGAGATACGGAGGACCACCGATGACCTGGGATAGAAGGTAAGTACTCGAGAGGTAAGTATCTGAGCATAGAAGGTGAGAGTCCACTTCGTGTGATCGAGATCGGACAATGACGGATGTGAGGTGTGTGCTTAATTAGTGCTCGTCTAATGAGTGTTGATGAGGTGCAGGTGGCTTGGGTTAAAACTCAGGTGACTGTGATCGCTGTGTGAAATTGGTGGTGGAGCCTGGTTGATCCGTGACATTTGGGGGGAATAAAATGTTTTAATGTATATAATCAAGCAAATTATAGATGAACAAATCCCTCTGTAAAAGCCTTCAGGATATCGACAGGAATAAAAATGTGAATTTTGGTGTAAGTGCTGCTGAAGTGGAGATTTATGGTTCAGTGAAGGAGAAAAAACTAATTTTGAGAAAACGGGCTTTAAAAATATGAATTGTATTTGAAATCTGTTGAAACAAATACATAAAGTGCTACAAAAGAAACACTTAACAGTGTCCTTACGATGTTTTCTTTCCACTAGTCTGAAAAAAAAAACACTTTATGAAAAACCAAAAACCCCAAAATCTCAAACTTGACAGGTGCATGAAAAAAACAATTTTTGCCAGCAGTGTCTCCCCTTAAAACAACTAAACTAAATGAAAGAAAGAAAGAAAGAGAAAGTAAGAAAGAAAGAAAGTAAGAAAAATGTCCGGTTTATTATTTTTCTCAGATGAATGTTTTCAATGGTGATTGAAATTTCATTGCACTATTCATAATATATTTATTTATACTGGACAATTTATAACATATACATGATGATTATATTTCTCTGAAAGAAAATGTGGACAGTTCTAATAAAAAATACAACTTTCACATGTATCTGACTGACAGATAAACTGTATGCTGTTATTTCAGTGTTGCTGTTAATGTAATTATTAGCAAATTAAATTAAATCAGTCAGAGCTTTAAATGAGTATTAAACAGATGTGAATATGAACACTCACCTGATACAGTCAGTGTAACAGCAGCACTGATGTCTGATCTCTGTGAGTCTGATCTCTCTCCTCTACAGCTGTATTCACCGCTATTAGACACATAAGCTGTGAAACTGAACTCTGCTGTTGTTGTTGGATATGGATAGAAAGTGTTTCCATGTTTAAACCAGCTGTATCTCCACCGAATGTCTCCTGCTCGCTGTATGTCACATGTGAGAGTGACTGTCTCTCCTCTGAACACACGCTGATCTGGAGTCACCTTCAACACAGGTTTTGGTCTCTCTGTATTAATACACATATGAGTAAATATTGATCGTCTACAGTATCATTGTATCAATCACTGTTATGAACTCAAAACCTGTTATGAGAAAAACACTGCATTGTGGGCAAATAAACAATGAAAAAAACAATTCACATTTGTTTAATAAATCAAATGTACTGCAGCACTACCTTGAGTGAGTCCAGCGTGGATGAAGGACATCAGCACTAAAAGCAGATGAAACACAGATATGATGCATTGTCATTCATTCAGCACAATGCAGATCACTGAAACATGTCTATTTTAGTTTATTTGACATGAACTGAAAGTGTCTTTCTATGTTATCATCATCACACAGAATGAAGTCACAAGACTCATGAACTGTCCGGAATGCTGGATCCCTGTCAATCTTCAAGCAACAACTGAAAACTCATCTCTTTCGACAGCACTTGACTTCATCCTAAACTTAAAAAAAAAAAAAAAATAAAATAAAATTATCTTTACTTATTCCTTCCTTTGGTAGTTTGTATTTATTTGAACAATGTCTGAGACTTGGTGTTGCAAGCACTTCGTATGTCTGATTGCCTCTTCAAGATTAATCGCTCGATGTATTCCCCAATTGTAAGTCGCTTTGGATAAAAGCGTCTGCTAAATGACTAAATGTAAATGTAAATGTAACTGATACGAGAGTCGATTCTCTGATGGATTCACTGCTGCTCAGAGAAGATTCACAACAAACAACACATGACCATATTCTCATCAACCAATGTGACGCCAGTTTCTGTAGTGCTGTCTGTTTAGCTTTTCATTGCTAATTTTGTTCTTATATTTGTTTTGCTGTCTTTTTATTTTTGCTTTTCTGTTTGTATAACTATACATGTCCCAAATTAATGGCTTGCTTCACCTGTTTATTTGCTCATTTTTCGTACAACATGAAAGATGCTATTGAAATATATTAAATGTAGAATCTTGCATTTTTCATGCCAGTAACTATAGCCTGATTCAGACGGTAATTGTTTCTCATGTGGACGCCTGTAAAAATAAATTTACACAACACCTTAGTGATAAAACCCATGGATTCAGAAGGTGATTTATTCACAGTTGAGAAGCGAGTTCTGTGATCCTACAAACCCAGGAACAGGCTGCTCACGTGGCTAGTCACATGATTGTCTGCTGTAAATAAAATGTAATTCTTTTTTTCTTATTATTGTGTAAAATGTATTAAAGATGACATTATTATGTTAAATGTACTCGTATTATTAAGCATATTTTAGAATATATATAATCCTATTTATTATTTGATTATTTAAATCTGGGTAACACTTTATAATAACGTTCAGTTGTAAGTCATTTATAAGTAATTAGTTAATGATAAACTAATTATTTACAAAACATGAGTATACGTTCATAAATGATTAATAAGTGATAGGCTATGTTAATATTTTTATCTGTTTTGTAGATTTAGTTATAAATAATTTACAAGTGATTAGATGATGATGAACTAACGATTTACAAAACATGGCAATACGTTCACAAATGATTATTAAGTAATATGCTAACGATTTACAAATCTGTTGTGAGTTATCTTAAAAAAAATTGCATATCATGAAATAATCAAACAGATCCTTAGTAAATGGTTAATAGTTACTAGTTAATATATTATTAATCACTTATAAATCATTGAAATGTCAACGTTGTACTGTTATCTCAATAAACAGTTGTTAATCATGAACAAATGATGATTAAACCATTAGTAAATGATCAGTATATGATTTGTGTATGTTTTGTTACAGTTGTAAAGTTGTCTGTTAAAAAGCACAAAAATACAATTATGCTAAAACATTTTTTTTTTCATGAATAAACATGTAAATGACTTACAGTGGGTTGTGTTAAACCCTTTCTCTCATCAGCACAGACTTGTGTTCAGTGTGGAGTGGATTCAGATGACAATTAAATTACAACACGACTCTGGTGTTTGTCAGAAAACAATAAGTAATTCAGCCGGGGATTTTTACACGGGTGGTGAGAGAAAAATCATGACATTCTGGATCCGGATGTTAATAAAATCACTGACTACCCCTTGTAAATGGTGAAAATAACTTATGTCCCCATGAGAAACTATTACCGTCCGAATAGGGTTTATGACATAATTATATCATAGTACACAATAATTCACGGTAACACTTTATTTTGATGCTCCCTTTTCAACATTCTGTTGACAATAAATAACTTTGCACTTACGTGTCAACAGACTCTCAGTAGAGTATTAGTAGGTTGTCTGATTAATATCTGCTTCCTCTTTATAGTGATAGTCTCCCAACAGAATGTGTTAAAGGTACCATCAAAATAAAGTGAAACCAAATTCACTTTTATATTCAGACACTTGCAAACATGTTACATGCAGTAATGTGGTTAACGCTTCTCACCACTGGAACAAAACAAGCTACAAAACTCCTAAACAAACGACGCACTCAGCCTCACTTCCTGTTTGACGTTGGTACCATCAACTTAATTGTGACTTTACAGTGGCCCCAAAAATAATTTAGACACTTAGGGTGTTTTCACATGAAGTATATTTTAAATGAAGCAAACTCAGTTCAGTTAAAGTGAACCAGAAAAGAAAACTGCTGTAAGTGACCTCAGGGCTTCTAGTGTTCACAACGTAAACAGGCTGATACAACATATACATTTCCCCTTCAGGAAATCGAGCTGCGTCCGAAAATGCTATGGGAACGCCTTCAGCGTGACCACGCTCTGAATCACATGTGTAATCAGTCGAAAGGATGGGTGAGACGTCACGGGCGGAGTGACGTAATGACCAGCTGGTATAAAAGCACGTGCGGTGGAACCGGCGTCAGCTTTCTGTCATTCAGCAAGCGCTCTATGTGTCTGTCAGTTTGATCGTGTTGTCAGTCTTATTAGATTAGATTTAGATTAGATTCAACTTTATTGTCATTACACAAGTACAGGTACAGGGCAACGAAATGCAGTTTAGGTCTAACCAGAAGTGCAATAGCAGCAAGTGCAGTATATACAATGGTTGAATAAGTGCAGGACAAGGATATGTACTGAATATATGTATAAATATATATAGAAAGATGGTTATTAATATAAACAGACTTTACAGGTGAATATGTATAGTGAATAAATATACAGATGGCTATTACTATAAACAGAATTTACAGGTGATATGTACTATCAATATAATATATATACAGATGACTATTACTATAAACAAGGTGTAAAAGTGCAGTGGAAGTGATTGCATATTACAATTAGACATACGGTGCAAAATGTTAATGTAAACATTGATAATGTAAACAACAGTCGGCAGTGCAAATGAGCATAGTCCAATTTAGGTATGGTAGTGCAAGATACAAAAGTAAACAGTTGTTACTGTAATAAACATTTACATTCTGGGTGAGAGGAGTCCTTAAGGATGCTGCGAGCTCGATGCAGACAGCGTTTCCTCTGGATGTGTTCGATGGCAGGTAGTGGAGTCCCTGTGATGCGCAGGGCAGTTTTCACCACCCGCTGCAGTGCCTTGCGCTCCGCAACAGAGCAGCTCCCATACCATACTGTGACACAGTTGGTCAGGATGCTTTCTATTGCGCAGCGATAGAAGTTCACCAGGATAGCAGAGGAGAGCTGATTCTTCCTCAGTGTCCTCAGAAAGAAGAGGCGCTGGTGAGCCTTCTTGACCAGGCTGGAGGTGTTGGTTTTCCACAACATGTCCGCCGAGATGTGGATCCCCAGGAACTTGAAACTGGAGACACGCTCAACAGCCATTCCATTGATGTGGATGGTGTCGTGTGTGCCTCTTGACTCCTTCCTGAAGTCCACGATGAGCTCCTTCGTTTTGGTGGTGTTGAGGAGCAGGTTATTTTCAGTGCACCATGTGGCCAGGTGCTGGATCTCCTCCCTATAGGCAGTCTCATCGTTGTTACTGATGAGGTCAATCACCGTGGTGTCGTCTGCAAACTTGACGATGGAATTAGATCCATACACAGGCTTGCAGTCGGAGGTGAAGAGGGAGTAGAGAAACGGGCTTAGCACACAGCCCTGTGGTACACCAGTGTTAAGTGTGATGGATGTGGAGCAGGTGAATCCTGATCGAACATTCTGGGGTCTGTTGGTCAGGAAGTCCAAAATCCAGTTACACATTGAGGTATTGATGCCCAGGTCTCCAAGTTTGGCTATTAACTTGGTTGGGATGACAGTGTTGAATGCTGAGCTGAAGTCAACAAACAGCATACGTGCATAAGTGTTCTTATTGTCCAGGTGAGTGAGCACAGAGTGCAGTGCCATGGAAACTGCGTCCTCTGTGCTCCTATTGCTACGGTAGGCAAACTGGTGTGAGTCCAATGTGGATGGTAGAGAGTCTTTTAGGTGTTCCAGGACCAGCCGCTCAAAGCACTTCATGACGATGGGTGTGAGTGCTACAGGCGGTAGTCATTAGGGCACCTCGGACTAGAGTGTTTTGGCACTGGCACAATGGAAGTGCATTTAAAGCATGTTGGTACGGCTGCTTGGGCAAGAGACAGGTTGAAAATGTCTGTAAAACCCCAGCGAGCTGCTCCGCACATGCCCTGAGAACACGACCAGGGATGTTGTCTGGTCCAGCAGCCTTGTGCGCTGATCTGGCTCAGTGCCTTGCAGACATCTGTGGAGGAGAGTATGATTGGTGGGTGGTCAGCTGAGGGATTGAGCTTGGTGGCAGTTTCTCTGTTGTCTCTTTCAAAGCGAGCATAAAAGTAATTTAGCTCGTTCAGGAAGTTGACATCAGTGGCTGCGGGGGTGGAGTGGGTGGGTTTGTAGTCACTGATGGCCTGAATGCCCTGCCACATGCGTCGACGGTCAGAGTTGGAAAAGTGTCCCTCTATCTTTAGCTTGTAGCAGTGCTTGGCCTTTTTGATGCCCCTCTTCAGGTTTGCTCTGGATGTGCTGTAGGCTTGTGCATCTCCTGATCTGAAGGCAGTGTTGCGTGACTTCAACATGAGTCGTACTTCCTTGTTCATCCAAGGCTTCTGATTTGGATATGTGGTGATCTGTTTCTGGGTTGTAACACTGTCAATGGTGATATTGATATGATCCAATACAGAGGAGGTGTAAGAGTCAATGTCTGTGTGAGCGCCACTGGTGGCTTGAGAAGCAAACATACTCCAGTCTGTGTGTAGAAACCTTTCCTGGAGTGTGGAATCTGCCCCCGCAGGCCACACCTTGATGGTCTTCACTGATGGCTTCACACGGTTGATGAGGGGTGCATATTTGGGGTGAGGAACAAAGAAAGGTGATCTGACTGTCCCAGGTGGGGAGGGGTGTCGCAACGTAGCTCCAGCCATGTTTGTGTAAACATGGTCTAAGGTTTTGTTTCCTCTGGTGTGACAGGAAACATGCTGGTGAAACTTGGGTAGCACTGACTTTAAGTTTGAGTGATTAAAGTCACCTGCAACAATAAAAGCCGCTTCGGGTGATCAGTCTGTTGTTTACTGATGGCTGCGTGAAGTTCTTTCATAGCAAGCTTGGCATCAGCATCCGGGGAATATAGGCTGCAGTTATAATGGTGGAAGTGAACTCCCGCGGTAGATAAACGGTCTACATTTAACCATGAGAAACTCAAGGTTAGCTGAACAATGACTCCCAACAATAGCAGAGTTTGTGCACCAAGCTTTGTTAATGTAAATGCACAATCCACCACCTCTGGTCTTACCGGAGCCATCTAATGTTCTATCCGCCCGAGTGTGTGGCGTCCCGCTAGCTCAATAGCGGTGTCCGGTATTCCGCTGTTTAACCAGGTTTCCGTGAAGATTAGGACGTTACAGTTCAAAAGTTTCTTGCTGTGTGTGATGCTGAGTCGAATCTCCTCCATTTTGTTCACTAGCGACCGTACATTGGCAAGGAAAATGCTGGGTAAAGAGAGCCGGTGTGGTGTTAGCCTTAGCTTAGCTCTTAGTCCTCCGCGCTTCCCCCGCCTTTGTTTACGATCTCGACGCCGTCTGCGAGCACTTCCGCCCGGCCGGGTAGGGTGCATAGCCTCGGGTGTCCTAGCGATCTCAGGAAGGAGTCGAAGATTGTCCATAAAAGTGTCGGAAATTCGCAAACCGATATCCAAAAGCTCACAACGGGTGTACGATGTAAAGGCACAACTGTTCTGCACGAACAGGCCCGAGATGAGTAAGAAAAATACTGCAAAATTGCAAAATCTGGAGAGACGCAGAGCCTCGCGATGTACTCGCGCCGCCATCTTGGGAGTTCACGTTTATTTGGTGTTGTTTGTCTCACAAGCACATAAGAAGGAGTTATGTCTAAAGCACTTAATAAGACAAAACATAAGGGCGATAGCAGATCACGTTTCAGACTGTGTGTTCCTCCCTGCCCTCGCTACATCACGAATGGGGATACACACAGTTTGTGCGTGGTCTGCTTGGGAGCGAAGCATGAGGAGTCGGCTCTCGAGGGAGCCTGGGATCGGAAGCCCGCTCCGCGGTTTCTTCTCCCCAGGATGAGGGCTCGACGCTTCGCCTCTCTTCCTCTGAGGAGGTTGATGTGGTGAGCGTCGACGAGGATTCGCCCCCCTCAATCGCCCCAATATGAAGAGCTTTTGGAGGTGGTTACTCGCGCGGGCGCCAAGTTAAACATCGACTGGCCCGCCGAGAAACAGACCGAGCCATAGAAAAGTAAGTTGGATGAATGCTTTCTGCGAGCAAGGCCACCACCTCTGCGCCGGAGCCTCCCGTTTTTTCCCGATCTCCACACTGAGGTGTCGAGGTCGTGGACTAAACCATTCTCGGCCCGCCTCTTCGTCCCCGCGTCTGATTACTACAGTAATGTGGCGGGACTGAATGAGCGCGGCTACAGAACGATGCCTCGGGTCGAACAGACACTCGCGAGCTGTCTGTCCCCCGGAGTAGCATCATCTCTGAAGGCTCCGGCACATTGTCCACCAAACCGCTGCGTACTACATCTGCATTGGTGGGCAAAGGCTATGCGGCAGCAGGTCAGGCTGGGGCGTGTCTGCACACAATGGCTGTGTTACAAGCGTACCAAGCCAACCTGCTGAAAGAGTTGGATGAGGGCGAGGAGATAAAGTCAGATGATATCTCTGAGCTTCAGCGGACCGCTGATTTGTCTCTCCGCGCCACTAAGGAGACCGCCCGTGTCATCAGGCGCTCCATGGCAGCTATGGTGGCAGCGGAGAGGCATTTATGGCTGACCCTCTCTGACATGAGAGATAAAGATCGGGTCTGCCTCATGGACGCCCCTTTGTGCCTTCTGGCCTGTTCGGCGACGCCGTCAATGCAGTCGTCGACAGGTACCAGGAGGCCCGTAAACAAGCGGCGGCATTCCAGCGGTTCCTCCCTCGCCGCTCCCAAACTCTGGAGGCTGCTGGGCGGGAGCAGCCTCCTCCGCATGCCAGATCCTCATATAGAGGCACTCAAAAACAGAGAGGCAGAGATCGGCGGCGCTCGGCGCCGGGGACCGCAAAGCCTAAGGCGGACCTGCGGGCCGTCATTCAGGCTAGAAAGTCCTCGGCGAAGAAGTCCTAGGGGCGGCCCCTACTGGGGTGGAGTGGTGCACACTGCAATATACGGTGCCCGTCTCGCCTCAGTGCCCTCAGGGGATTGGTCTGCTAACCCTGCCACAGTTCCAGGGAGCAGCCATCCCCAGCGAGCATCATTCTCAGTTCTTTCTGCCCGAAAACATAGCGGAGCTGGGAAGCTCGCCACCTCTTCGGAGGTCTCTCGAGCAGTTAGGTCGGTTGTCCCCTGCCGGTGCGCCGCTTCAGGGCACCGATCTAGCTGCTCCAATTACACCAGAGATCAGTCTTGAGAGACTGATTCCCTTAGTAGACTATTTAGCAGCGTGGAAACTACTGCCAAATGTGTCTCGTTGGGCCCTGCGGTAGAAAAAGGCTATCGTATTCAATTCAGCGGGGTCATTCCTACTCTGGTGGGCCCCGAGCAAGCTCTAGTAATGGAACAAGAAGTGAATACTCTGTTGAGGAAGGAGGCCATTGAGGTGGTCGCTCCTCACGAGAGAGAGTCCGGGTTCTACAGCCGGTACTTCATAGTTCCAAAGAAGGATGGGGGACTGCGTCCTATTTTGGATCTGCGTCAGTTGAACCGCTCAGTCATGCGACTGAAGTTTAAGATGCTAACTCTCAGACAGGTCGTGTCTCAGATCAGGTCCGAGGACTGGCTTGTCACGATAGATCTAAAAGACGCATACTTCCATGTCTCCATCCTTCCCACTCACAGAAAGTTCCTGAGATTTGCTTTCGGGGGCGAAGTATATCAATATTGGGTTCTTCCCTTCGGTCTAGCACTCTCACCCCGCACTTTCAGGAAGTGTGTGGATGCTGCGCTGGGCCTGCTGAGGCTTCAGGGCATCCGCATATTGAATTATATCGACGATTGGTTGATTCTAGCTCGTTCAGAGCAGACGGCAGCTCGACATCGAGATGTCGTTCTCGGCCACATGAAAGATTTGGGGTTAAGACTAAACGCCAAGAAAAGTGTGCTTTCTCCATTACAGAGAACCACTTATCTGGGTGTGGTGTGGGATTCGACCGCGATGCAGGGACGCCTGTCTCCTGCTCGTATCAAGTCGATCCTCACAGCAGTCAAGAGAGTGAGAGAAGGCCAGTCACTCACTGTCAAGCAGTTTCAAAGACTGCTGGGGCTGATGGCAGCTGCGTCCAACGTGATACCTTTTGGCCTGCTGTACATAAGACCCCTACAGTGGTGGCTCAAGACCAAGGGGTTCTCCCCGAGGGGAAACCCACTCCGCACTTTCAAGGTCACAAGGCGTTGCATACGTGCCTTAGACATGTGGAGGAAACCTTGGTTCTTGTCTCAGGGCCCGGTGCTGGGAGCTCTTTGTCGCCGTGTAACACTAGCGACAGGCGCATCCCTCACCGGTTGGGGAGCGGTCATGGATGGCCACCCTGCCCGTGGTCTGTGGAGCGGCCGCCATCGCACGTGGCACATCAATTGGCTGGAGATGCTGGCCGTGTTTCGGGCACTGAAACACTTTCTCCCAGACCTAAGAGATCACCATGTGTTGGTGCGCACCGACAGCACATCAGTGGTCTCTAACATCAACCACCAGGGAGGTCTGCATTCACACCCCTTGTACAAGCTGGCGCACCAGACCCTTGTGTGGTCCCAGGACAAGCTCCTCTCGCTGAGAGCAGTTCATATTCCTGGCCATCTAAATGTGGGAGCAGACGTTCTGTCGAGACAAGGGCCGAGGCCCGGGGAATGGATGCTTCACCCACAGGTGGTGAAGCAGATATGGAGAGTTTTTGGCCAGGCACAGGTGGACCTCTTTGAGACTCAGGAGACATCGCAATGTCCCCTCTGGTTCTCTCTGACTCATCCAGCTCCACTGGGGCTGGATGCCATGGTACAGACATGGCCGAGGCTTCGTCTGTACGCTTTTCCCCCTATCGCTCTGCTCCCGGGAGTTCTGGCAAGAGTGCGCCAGGACGAGGTAAGTCTACTTCTGATAGCACCGTTCTGGCCGGGCCGAGTATGGTTCTCGGACCTGATTTCTCTCCTTGACGGATCTCCATGGGAGATTCCCGTCAGGAGGGATCTCCTCTTACAGGCGGGAGGCACTATCGTCCACCCTCGCCCAGAGCTGTGAAAGTTGTGGGTGTGGCCCCTGAGGGGGCACATCTCATAGCTTCTGGTCCATCCTCCAATCCAGAGCTCCCTCTACGAGGAAACTGTACGCCCTGAAGTGGAGACTCTTCACTTCATGGTGCGGAGACCGCCAGCTTGACCCAGTCAACTGCCCAATTGGTACAGTTCTGGAGTTCCTGCAGGCCCGTCTCGCCGCAGGGTTGACCCACTCCACCATTAAAGTTTACGTGGTGGCCATTGTGGCCTTCATCAAATTAACTTTGCGCCCAGCATGGCCAAAGAATTTCTCTACCCTCGAGCAGGGTATGTGCCAAAAGTTCCCTCTGTTACACCACAGCCCATCGTACTGCAGGCCCTCTGTCCTCCTCCCTTTAGGGAGCCAGACCAGCTGAAGCTTAATTGTATGTGCGAGCGCTGGGCACGTACGTCCACAGAGCTGCCCTGTGGAGAAAGGCGGACCAGCTGCTTGTGTGCTATGGTCCTCCTAAGAGGGGTCTTCCTGCTACGAAGCAAACCCTCAGTAAGTGGATTGTGGATGCAATCAATACTGCCTATGAGTCCTCTCAGCTCCCCTCGCCGATGGGAGTCAGAGCTCACTCAGCCCGGAGTGTGGCAGCCTCCAAGGCCTTCCTGGCCGGTGTGTCTATGCAGGACATCTGCAACGCTGCAGGATGGTCCACGCCCCTAACGTTCGTGAGGCGTTCCCATAGCGTTTTCGGATGCAGCGTCTCGTTCCCTTCGGGGAATCATGGTTACATACGTAACCTGAGACGATTTGCAATATATCAAAACAAGTGGCCTTATTTTAATGAAATATAGCACAATCACAATTTTCAATAAAAAACATTTCACAAAATAAAACATGATAATAAATATTACGTATAATAATTTTCAAACTGCAGTCCAGAGTCTTTCTGATAGTCAAGCATTAGTGGAACATGTTTATGTTAATTTGATGAACTACAGATCTGGTCTATAAACCTGAGCAGAACTGACTTCAAACATCCACTAAAAATTATGTTGAAACAACCTAGTTAAAAATTTGTAAAAAAGTGTCTCAGAAAACATAAGTTCGTTCTAAAAAGGCTCGAGCATCATTTGTTGGCACTTGGTTTGACATGTTGTGTCTAATGCAATGGAATTCATACATTTTTAAAGCGATAGTTCCCTAGAGCTAATAGGTAAATGATCAACAGCTGGAGGAAATGACACAATCAGTGCAAGGGGTGATGGGAACTGAAGTCCAGAACAAAACAAACAATAATGCAGAAGCGTGAAGGTGGCTGTCAAGGGCACAGCAGACACTGGCTATGACACTTCTGTCTCAGTCTTTAATGCTTATTCAGGAGAGTGTATGCGTGTGATGCTGCTGACGCAGGAGCCGGCGTTCTGATAAAGAACGTCCATCTCTCTTAGTTTATCGTCTGTTTAATCTGGTTCAAATCAGTAAGGCTGGGCAAAACGTTGCAAGTCATCCTCTCTGTCGAAATATTCAGACATGTTTATGAATACTGTTTTATGCAGCTACAGTGTGCATCTTCTTCTGCTTGTAAAGGAGCACTGTGGTACTCTCCTGAATGTGCATTAAACACTGGCCTTTCCTTGCTGTCTATTGAGGCTCAGAAAGCTCTCAGATTTAATCAAAAATATCTTAATTTGTTTTCTGAAGATGAACAAAGGACTTACGGCTTTGGCAGAATGATAGAATTTTCATTTCTGGGTGAACTAACCCTTTAAGTGTGACTTAGCGGTCTAAATACTTTAACATATACTTTAAGATGTCATCACATTGAATTTGAACAATAAAGAACACAATCTGCAGTCGGTGTTGATAGCCTTGCAGTGTGCCAACATACAGCACTGTTATTGTGCTAATCCTGACACGAGGACCTTTCCTGATCCACCCCACACTTCACTTCCTGTCAATTCTGATCTGTCCTGTCACAATGAAACCAAAACATGTCAGAAAAAGAGAATAGAATTAGTAGTAAGACTAAAGTTACAAACCCTCCTACACACAGCACAACCTGCTGAAATTGATCCTCAACTGAATACAACATATTAGAAACAGAAAACAGAAGAAAGTGTAGAAGTGGGCAGCCAAACTCAGTTCCTGAAGGTCTGCAGACCTGCAAATTTGAGCTGATTTGAGAACTACAGATAACAAGGCTGGAAACACTGCTGGACTGTGGCCATTCAGGAACTGAGTTTTGCACCCCAGATATAGAATATAATAAAATACTTACGGAGAATAAGAGGCAGTGCACCGGACCCCATACTGACACATTAATAAAAAAAAACTGCTGTCCGGTGTCACCTAAAACAGTTACTTCCTGTTTAAACAGTCATTTCACACTTCAAGAAGAGACGAGGGAGGAGACAAAACTCTTTACAGAAATAAATGGAGAAATAGGAAGAAAAAGAGATCCATTCTAAGAGTGCATGCAAGTTGTTAGAGCTCTGTTTCTCTACTTGAGGATACGTTCTTTCAGAATTGTTCTGAAACTGTTATTTTGTTCATTCACACTCACAGCCGCACACATTAAGATTAGATGTCACGAGGTAACATCTAATGTAGGCCTTTTAATATAATTTGAGTTTTGCTTTTTGTGCTTTGCAGCTGAAGTGTGCTTCATTCTGGAGAGATTTTGAGTAGCTCTGGTCTCAGTTTGTCGGCCAAAAGCCTTGCCTTCAACACAGACGACAGGCAGCTGCAGTCAAGACGAGTGGAAAAGAGCTGCAGAGAACAAAGCAGAAGTAACACCAGCAACTATCAGCTCAACTCCATCCACTCACTGAACACTTTTATTAGGCCTCTTAAAGGCTAATCTGAAACCCTCACTCTCATATCATTCTAAACCCATAAGACATTCGTCCATCTTCTGAACACAAATTAAGATATTTTTGATGAAATCCGAGAGCTCTCTGACCCTCCAAAGACAGCAAGGACAGGCCCGTAGCCAGCTATGAGGTCACTGAGGTCCGAACCTCGGTATATTTTTCATGTTCAAAAATAAAATTTGTTCTC
Organism: Onychostoma macrolepis; assembly: GCF_012432095.1. Taxonomy (NCBI): domain Eukaryota; kingdom Metazoa; phylum Chordata; class Actinopteri; order Cypriniformes; family Cyprinidae; genus Onychostoma; species Onychostoma macrolepis. The sequence continues at coordinate 44,613,744 of NC_081161.1, forward strand.
TGAATGACTGATTTGCTGTTATACTCCTCATATGAATGTCTGCATGACATATATAATTCAGTTTAGACAGTTTGCAAGAATGTTTAGCGTGCGTGGTATGAACATGATCGCTGCGAGACGCTGGCGGAGTGAACGAGGCTTGAGGGAGTTGTGAAATCAGCCTTAAATCAGCCTCGAGTGTGAGCGCTGATGCAGCCTCTGTGTTGCCAGATCCATCCCAGATAGCAAAATGACTCCGGATCGGATCCGTCCCAGAGGTACCACAAGCAAAACGGGTCTGTATCAGGGTCCACTTGCACAGCGCAACGGATCCGGAACAGATAAGGATTACAGATCCAGACCGGATCCAGTCCAGACCCTGTATCCACTAATAAAGCGGTTCATCCGATCCGGACCCGTTCATTAAGTGAGCCTATACCTTATTTAAAATGGGTAATATGGCCAAAACTAGTTATGGAAATACCAGAAAAATACTAGAGCTAAATACTATACCAGAAATACTAGAGATGACAAACATTATATAGACTAGATTGCTCTATTAAAGCTTAAATATTCCATATGTATCCCTTTATTAATATTAATAAAGCATAAAATCATTCATCATCTTTACGAATGAATTAGTTCAATTCAGCTATAAGGAATTTTATAGCACACAACAGTTTCAATATTCACTTTGTGTCAGCTTGATGTTAATTTAATAATTGTGCAATAGTGTCAGGACAGTCAAATCAATATTATTCCTGAATATTTAGTGTTTTTTAAACCTCAGCTAAGCAATCCAGAGGTGACAGTGGAACCCAAACTCCAGCAGGTGACTGAAACGAAGAAAAAACACCTGGAGCAGTCAGCTCAGCTCTCCTCTGGTTAAATGAACAAAGATGGTGTGATTATGATTTCAGACTGCATCACTAGTGAGATTGTGGACTGATGTCATTCACGATATTTCATCCAGCTCCTACTGCTGAAGATCAGGATCCGTCACGCTGTCATTCGGTCGGAGGAGAAGCTGTAGTCTGTCCAGCAGGGCTGCTGTTTATCCAGTAGTGGACGGCTGGTTTAACAGTGACTGTAAGCATGATAAAACTGCATCGTGGTCCTAGCAGCTCCTGGCCGGACACGTTCACTGCTGGCCGTAGGGGTCTGTGCAGAGGACTTGTCTGTTTCTAGTGGTCTTCTGAGGATCTGTGATCTGATGTTTGTCCAGTCGTGATGTTCACTTGTTGTGGTCTTCGCTGACATTCAGGGCTGCGTTGTGGTCGTCTCCGGGTGCAGGTCCATCACCTGGTCTGGATACGGACCGCATCCGGCTGACTACGATAACCTTAGGACAAGAGTGACACAAAAACACTGAAATAAGCGACAAGTATCAGTGTTGACTTTTTCTCACAGCACCTGTAATCACACAAACACATTTTCATACAAATTTCATGACATCTCATAGCAAAGATTACTGTTATATGTAGGATGTTTGTAAACACCTAACCCTACCCCTTACAGGAAACTTTGTGTTATTTCAGATTTTCAATACACTCCATTCTGTGTGATTTATAAGCGTTTTGAAAAGTGGGGACATTGGGTGATGTCCTGAAAAGTCACCTTCTCCTTGTAATACCTGTCATACCCATGTCATTATACAAATTTATGTCCTCATTTGTCACAAAAACGCGCGCGCGCACACACACACACACACACACACACAGAGACACACACGTCTGGTTTGCTATCCTTGTGGGGACTCTCCATAGGCGTAATGCTTTTTCTAGACCATATATTATATTACCCTACACCTAGACCTACCCCTTACAGGAAACTTTCTGCATATTTAGATTTTCAAAAAACTTTATTCTGTGTGATTTATTAGCTTGTTTACCTCAATTTAGGTCCCCACCGTGACACGAGTCCCCATGAGTCTATTTGTATTCAGGTTTAAGTCCCCACCTCAGTAGAAAAACAGGTACACACGCACGCACACACACATGTTGGTTTTCCATGTTTTATGGGGACATAATGGTTTTTAAATTGTACAAACCGTATATTCTATCGCCCTACACCTAAACCTATCCTTTCTGCTTTTTACTTCATTCTGGGCTACGTTTCTCGATAACGATTGATCTTTGCGCTTAAGAGCGTTTTCTACGAGTCATTTTACAAACGTTCGTTATTGTTTCACGTGCGTTTCCCAAAAATGCACTAAACACAATCGCACGTAGCCGTGCTTTAAGTGCTACTTAGGAGTCGCTATCCATTGGTCAAGTGCTGAAATGTCAATTTATAGAATGGCTTGTATTTGTAGTACACGCTCGTTTATTGAAATGTTAACCTAATGCTGCGTTCCAGACAGCTCAGATAATATAATATAATATAATATAATATAATATAATATAATATAATATAATATAATATAATTAATATAATATAATATAATATAATATAATATAATATAATATAATATAATATAATATACATTTAGTCATTTAGCAGGCGCTTTTATCCAAAACGACTTACAAATGTGTTACAAATCAAAACCAACAAAAGAGCAACAACATGCAAGTGATATGACAAGTCTCGGTTAGCCTAACACAGTACACATAGCAAGGTTTTATTTTATTTATTTTTTAAAGAAAACGAGTAGATAGAATATAGAAAAAAGTAGCCTAGTGTTTTTTTTTTTGTTTGTTTGTTTGTTTGTTTTTTATTGTTTTTTTATTTATTTATAAGAAACAAGTGGATAGAATAGAAAAAGAAAAGAAAGCTAGTGTTAGTTTTTCAAGAAAAGCAAGCAGAATAAATATGCAATTGATAGAGGGTCAAGTGTCTGTGTGTATGTGTTGTTGTTTTTTTTTGTGTGTGTTTTGTTTTGGTTTTTTTTATAAAAAGAAGACAGATAGATAAAATAGAATTAGAATAGTACTGAGATTGCCAGAGTATATAATATAATATAATACAATATAATATAAGTAAATATAATAAGTATATAAGTGATAAGTATAATATTAATCTACTATATATAATAATATTATATAATATGTTATATATTATATACATATAGTACATTAATATTATATTTGTAGATTAATATTATTCTATATAGTATATAATATCTGTAGAGACATTATTTGGTTTTCGTGCATGTCATCAAGCCATTGACAGATTTTTATGAGTTTATCCCTATTTTTCGCAGTCTCTGAAGCATTTCATACATTACTACTTTTATTCTTTCTTTTTTTTGTTGTTGTTGTTCAGTCATTTAATTTAGATGCGTTGTTTTTTTTTTGTTTAGCTTTTTTGGTTGCCTGACCTTTTTAATTATTTAGCCTAATTTCATTATATATATATATATATACAGTATATTAAATAAAATAAAAACATAAAGTGTGCAATAAAGTACAATCAAAAGCTTTAATTATAATCACATTTGCACTTGAATAAAGTTCCAGGTGTAATCTGCCGAATGTCCTGCAGGTGACCTCATAATTCTGTCTTCTTATGATGCACGTAGGGCTTTACGATTACTCCAGAGTACTCGTAGATCTACGATGATTTTCAAGTGCTACTTAAGTTACGATGCTTTTGGGAAACGCAGCCGTGTTTGATTTATAGGCTTGTCTCCTCATAAGGACCAAAATTGTCCACAAAAAGCTGAAAAACATTAAAACAAAATGCAGCCGTTTATTTTAAAATCAGCTGCCGAAAAGCAGAAATCAAGGTATCACTATATATGTCACGTGTCGTCGGGAGCCAGGTAAACGCGGAGACGAGGAACAAAAGACTTTATTAACAACTACTGACATTACAGAAAGACACTTCAAAGACAATTCTGACAATCTAAGACCGAACGGAAGGGCAAGGAAACACAGGGCTTAAGAACACTGGGGAGACTAGATAATTAATAACACAGGGCTGGGGACTAATTAACTAATGAACACTAAACTAGGACAGTAACTCCAAATAAGGACACGAGAGGAGGGGAAACACAGGACGCTGAGACAAAGTCTGACAATATAGATGTAATGTCTAATGTTAAGGTTTGTTTTTAAGTTTGACATGAGACCGCTCCACACTACGCTCGCTGGAAGTAGGATGCTGCCATCTTGGAAACCACATCAAATAACTCGTGTCACTGAGGTCAGGGTTGATCGATCTGCACCAAGTTCACAGGTCGGATATCCAACATCAAGTGGTGATCCAGACGTTATTTCCAAGTAGGAAATGGGAAAAATCCAAATGTTAAGTTGTCTTAAACACAGCATAACGCCACACTTTACACATTAGGCATGTAATTCTGGGTTAACAGCGTAAACGAGGTAAATCCCAGGTAAAAGGTAATTCTGTGCAACGTTCCTTTACCAGGGGATAAAAGTGAGTTTTAGAAAAATATAAGACAACTTGGGGCTAAGTGCAGTGTTAAAAGCCCTTTTAAGGGGAAATCTAGGCCATACTGGTAGTCTACTTTTAGTATTAAAAAACTGCACCTGATGTGGCTGCGAACATCTTGTGGTTAAAATGTAGTTTGTGATTTGATTCACTGAGTGTTTTAGATTCACTGAGCAGTATGTGACACATGCAAGTTGAAGGTGTTTGCAAGTTCATCTCATCAAAAATAAACAAGTAAATAAAATAAATAAAAACACTGTATCAACTGGTGGCTTGAACAGATTTTACTGCTGTAATTGTGCCCAAGTTGTTAATATGGAAAGGCAAGTTTATTTATGTAGCACATTTCATACACAATGGTAATTCAAAGTGCTTTACATAAAAGGAATCACAACAATAAAACAGGGAACTTTTAAAATGATTTAGAAATTGATTTAAAATGAATTTAAAACAGTTTAAAAATAGAAAATGATTATACATAAAATACAGTGCAGTCAGTTCGGACGTAGCACAGTGTTCATCAGTAAATGCACAGCTGAACAGATGAGTTTTGAGTCTGGATTTAAATGTGGCTAATGTTTTAACAGATCTGATCTCTTCTGGAAGAAGCTTCCAGCTGCGGGCCGCATAATAGCTAAAAGCAGACTCTCCTGGTTTTGTGTGAACCCTTGGTATTTCTAACTGACTCCAAAATGGCGCTACGGTGAGACGGAGAGGAGACGAATTGTTGAAAAAAAAGTTATTTTTATTTTCTTTGCATACAAAATGTATTCTCGTCGCATCATAAAATTCAGATTGAACCACTGATGGCAGATGGACAATTCTGACAATACTTTTCATGCTTTTCTGTGCCTTGACAGTGGTAATTACTTGGCAGTCAATGGAACAGTCACAAGAGATCGAACAAATCGACGATCGAAGCTTTTACGGGTTTGGAACGACATGGGGGTAAGTGATTAATGACAAAATTTTCATTTTGGGGTGGAGTAACCCTTTAAGAAGCAACCTCCGTGATTTGATTCTGGAGCCAGGCCTGCCTTACAATACAGAACAAACAAAAAATGGTTACATACTGTCACAAATTCATGCCATATTTTTCACATTTAGATGTCTATTAACATACTTCTGTCAGGACGTATGCATAAAGTTTGGTTTGGCGGTATGGTTCTGTTCTGTGAAAAACTCCCTGCCATCCGTGCAGCCTGTCCTGAATGAGCAGAGAGCAGCAATAATAACCCCCCTAGAGTTAACAGAACAGAACAAAGCAGATATCATTCATGCACTTAATATTTAAGTGTAACATTATTCGAGAAAAGAAGTCTGATTATTAGAAGAAGCAAGGAATGTTAGAAAGCCAAGTCCTGACTGTGTGAAAGGAGGAGTTGGGGATGGAGAAGGGTAATTTGCTCCTGAGCAAGCGGGAAAAGCTGCTGATTAATTCTGAATAGAGCTTATATAGGAATGTCGTGATAGGTGTCGTATTCCTAGGTAGATGTGATCAGCTGAGAATCAGCCGATGCAAGCTTGACTCACGTGACCTGCCAGAACTAACGCTAACGCTTAATTTAACAATAAATACCAGTTTGACAACAATAACAAAACCAATGAGAAGAAAAGGAAAAGAAAGTTGACAAATAATGAATAAGCCATCAAAAGAAGCACACAGAGTCTGAGTTTATGCTATCAGCACAGACCGTCTCACACTTCTCACTCTGTCTTCATGAGGAAGGCTCCACAGCACCATCAGCATGAAGATAACTTTATTCCCAGAAGATATCAGAATCAGATATCAGTCAGATTCAAGCACATCCCTGTAATGGCATCTGTAAAGTGTATTTGCACAGTGACTCCTGCTCTGTGTCTGTATTTGGTAACTTCGTGCTCTGCTGAGGAAGTGTTTCACAGCACCGTGCCACTCATCGACTCTCCACCACATCACCTCAACAGCTGTATGTCTTTTTGTAAATGTTGCAAGTTTTTGCCATTTTGATGACATAATATTTTTATTCGACAGCACTGAATGACAAGTCAAAATAAACCAGGAAATAACATGCTTTTCAATTAATTTAATGTCTGTTGCAACAGAAAAGCACTCTATTAATGGCCACCTTCGCTAAAGATAAGGCTTGAGGTTTCCTGAACCGAACTGTCTTTTCTCACAGATGAAACACTGATGTGACCTAACTGTCCATGATCATTTGCTTCAAACAGTAAAATTATAATACACAATATATTTAATTCTAAAATCACTTTAAGCATGCATTGCATTAAACACATTTAGCTTCATATTTAATAATCATTTAAAACATTCATAAGCATTCCCTATACAGGAATAACTGCTGGATATATCGAGTCGCTCACCTTGGAGAAGAAAAACCAGGAGAACTCCTAAAATGGAGCAGCAGGACTCTTGAAAGACGTTCATGTCCAGAAGTTTAGACGACAGACTGAGGCATCCGTGACAGCAGATACAGAGAAACAGAAGAGAGAGAAACACACTTCCTCACAGCATCTCACGCAAGAGCACAAGCATTTCATCAGTGCTGGACGAAGTACACAAATCAAGTACTTGAGTAAAAGTACAGATACATATTATAAAATATTACTCCAGTAAAAGTACTGCTTTTTCAATTTTACTCGAGTGAAAGTACAAAAGTACTCGATTTTTTTATTTACTTAAGTAAAAAAGTACTGATAGATAGATTTATTTTGCAATTTTATATAGACTACTTAATTAAATTTTATATTAGCGCACATTTTATAATCCTACTGCTCAAAATACCTGGGATTAGGAAAATATAATCACATTTTCATAATGATTTTTTTTCTTCACAAACCTTGTCTGTGGTGTTAAAACACCCCTGGCCATATGCCCCCAGAGGGCATCACTTCCCACTTTTATCCAGTGGTGGTCAGTAACGAAGTACAAGATTGTACTTTTTACTTCACTACATTTCATAAAACATATCGTTACTCCTTATAATACATCACGTTAGTGATGGGCAAATGAAGCCTCATGAAGCTTTCAGCTTTTCAGCCAAGTGGTTTACAAAAGGGTTGATTTCTGGAGGCTTCATTTGCTCACAATACCACATGGTGGCCAAAGAGCGTAAAACAAGCAGATATATTACAGACAGAGGTGTAAAGTCCAGGGGTCAGAAAGTAAAAGTCCTGCCATGTGTTTATTCCACCCATGAACTCAGCAGCTGATTTCACCAGAGGAGGAACCAAGTCATTCCTTTCAAGTCACAAACTAGTCTCGAGTTTAGAGAATGGGGGTGCATCCTTATTAGAGCCCTGCAAGCCCGTCGGGACCCGACGGGGCTCGACACGCTGAGTCCATTCGGGCCGGGATCGGGCCATTTTTTTTTTTTACAGATCGGGCTCAGGTCGGACTCGGGCTCATTTAGCTTCTCTCCTTTTATTGTGCCCAAATACGCGCATACCACGTACTGTATGAAATACTGTTATAATAATTATATTATAAATATTAAACATCGCCTATGCAATTATGCAAGTACGCAACGCATATACGCATGCATTAGCATACAGGTGACAGCTGACCATGCAGATCATCAGGGAGAAGTTGGAGCGTGGGGAGTTACTAAAAGTTCCCAATGCTTCGGGAAAAGCTGCATTTTGGAAGAGTTTTGATTTGATTACCACAACAAACAATGAGCCAATTGGTCATGTGCAGTGCAGAATCTGCAAACATATCCTTGCACATGACAGCAAAAAAACAGGAACATCTCATCTACAACGGCATGTCGAGCGCGGCTGCGCTACAGCTAACTCTCCTGGCACAAGCAAACAGTTATCAATGTCTGAGTTCTTGTCGAAGCCAGTGCCACCTAATGCCAGATCCCAAGTCATCGAAAAGTGCGTGGGATGTGGGAAATGTTGGGATGACCACAGACATGTGGACTGATGACTACCGCAAGGTCAGTTACATGGCGATCACATGTCACTTCATAACGGCAGATTTCAAGTTGAAAAGTAATGTACTCACCACTCCCATGTTCCCTCACGATGAGGCCAAAACAGCTGATAATATTCGCAAGGAATTGCAGAAGCAGCTTGTGTCAGTTCTCAAGTTTGATCCTTCTGTAATGAGTAAGGTGGTCTGGGTAACAGACCAAGGTTCAAATATTGTTGCTGCATTACGACCTTACCGGCGCTTGGACTGTCAGGACCACATCTACAACACGGTTCTTCGACATGCCTTGGACATCACCGAGCTGTCAGTAACAGTCCCTGAGGTTGGTGGAACGTTGCTGGCTGTCAAGAAAGTAGTCCGGTTCGTGAAACAAAGCGGTCTGGCAAGCCAGTTATCCAAGACCGTTCTGCAGATGGGAGAAACACGTTACAGTACTGTATATCTCACGCTCAAGTCTATCAAGGACGTGTATGCTGAACTACGTGAAAAGCTGGAGAGTCGTGGAGAGGCCCAAAGAATGGCTGATGTGTCCCCAGATGTTCTGGATTTTTTGGTTGGTTTTCTCCACCCCTTCTACGAAGCCCAGCGGGAGTTGGAAGGTGATCAGTATCCAATCTTGAACCTTGTTGTGTTGTGGCACGAGAGGCTGAAGCGTCATTGCCAGTCAGTAAGCACTGACATGCCTTACCAAGCCACCATCCGCCAGCGCCACTTGGAATGGATTGGTAAAAAGGTCCAGATTCAGCCACTCCATAAACTGGCAATATTCCTGTGGCCAAAATTCAACCAGCTGCGGATGTTCTGTGAAACTGAGAGAGAGACGCCATCCTGCAAGATGCAAAGAGTTGGATCGCAACGTATCGAGCAACAGGTGGAAATGTGACTGAGGAGCCAGCTGGAGAGGTGACGTCAGATACTCCGCCACCGGCAGCAAAAAAGAGAACCTTGTCAGACTTTGAATTGGAGTGGGAGAATGTCGCCCAGGGTGATGATGACACAGCTGTGGATGAGGTCCAAATATACCTCAACCTTACCCCCAGCAAGGAATATGACGATCGAGATTTGCTGGGTTGGTGGAGTCAACATGAGAAGACCATTCCTTTGTTGTCAAGACTTGCCCGTCATGTGTTGAGCATACCTGCAAGCAGCAGTAGCAGCGAACGCGTTTTCAGCACAGCAGGGAGGACGCTGGAGGAGAGGAGGACATCTTTGTAGCCTTCAACAGTGGATGCTATTATTTTTCTTCACAACGCGCGTGAATAAACAGTGAATGATGACCACCGTACACATACATGCCTACAGTTCAATGGATTTTTTTTTTTTATTATTATTTAATGTTAGTCATTTGGTGAAAAGTTCTTTGAAACATTGTTCTTCAGTTACTTAACATCAAAGAAAGGTATATAGGCCATAGATCTTTATTTACCTATTTGCTGCTGGATCAGGTAGCTTGGCTATATTCCCTACTGCATGGTTATGCTTCTCAATGGACAGTCTGTTTTGATATTTGTGGGCATGATTGTCGGTGGTGGTAGTTATGTTTGAGGCCTATAATAAAAGTTTACTTCTTAGTGGTGTGTGTGTGTGTGTGTGTTTGTGTATAGCAGAGACAGCGCGCATCAGAGAGCGCACGTCAGAGAGCTTAAAGTGATATTGATGTTGGTCTTGGGTCGGCATGAATGTTTTCGGGGGAAATAATAAGGAGATATTTGCATTATTTATTAATAAACTAGTGTTTTCTAAGTCGGTGTCGCAAGGATGAAGTTGCAGATCCCAACTTGCCATCTCCTCATTAGACGCGCCTTTAAGAAATGCATTTGTACGGATTATGATTATAATGAAAGAATTCTTGTTTTCTATATGTTTTATTTCGTTAAGTACTAATTTAAAGCTTTCTATAGATATATTTATCATGTCTAAATTGATCAAACAGGCTATGATCAGCTCACGGTGTTACTTTAAAAAAACAAAAGCTTACATTTAAGGAATAAAAAAAATGCTCCAAATGTTTTTCTAAATTAAATTAAATCACTTTGCCTTTTCATACAAAACTGAAGTATTTTAATAGCTGAAACAGTAGTATAAGCTATTTTGGGAGAAGGGGAAGAAAAAAAAGACAGGCTCGGGTCGGACTCGGGCTGGTAATTCTGATGAGCTGTCGGACACGGGCCGGGCTAGGGCCTGAGTGTCTCGGGCCAGGGCTGGGCTAGGGCCTATATTTTAGGCCCGTGCAGGGCTCTAATCCTTATGGGTGATAACACCATCAGGTACCATCTGATACGACAGGATACTGCCAGCTTGTACCTTACCAAAGACGGAGTCCACGAGTGGCTTGTCAGGTGAGAGATTAATTTTGCAGATAAGGGGAAGAGAGTCTGGTTTGAAGTCAGCATAGGCAGCTTTAGGGTCGAGGGTTGATGGGACTGGCAGCTCAAGACTGTAGGCCTTGTATAGTGCAGATCTGGAATAATATTGTCAAGCAATCAATAGTCATTTCTGCTACACAGTATAGTATAGCAAACCTGTTTACACTGACTCTGCATACCTGATTCCACTTGCTGAAGTAGCACCTGGTTTTGGCTTCATGACCACCATGGCATCCACTGGTCCCGGCTTCACTCCCTATTCATTAGATGACATTAAAGGATTAGTTCACTCAAAAATGAATATTCTGTCATTAATTACTCACCCTCATGTTTCAAACCCGTAAGACCTTTGTTCATCTTCAAAACACAAATATGAACACATTGGTTTGTAGTGCAAACAGTTTTATCATTTACTGAACTTTGTTTTTCTTCTTGTTATTTCCCTACAGCAGCTAAAGAACTGTAAGTCTCACTCATTCACAGAAAACTGGTTACGTCCAAATTGAAAAATAAAGAGAATAGAAAAAAATATATCCAAACAAACATTGTGCCAGATATTTAATTGATCCAAACCATTGTTCGTGGTTTTTGCCACTTCTGTTCCGTTTGGGTACATGAAAGGACAGGAGGGACAACAGACATCCACATTCAGAGTAATGGGCTGTCTGGTAAAGCAAGGCAAACAAATGGTTGCACATCCCACTCCCAGCCACACAAGAGCAGGAGCTGCTAACCAGCACAAATGGCTCTGAATCACGTAAGGTCATCTGAAATACACAAACAAAAAAGTATTAATGGGTTTTTAAAAAGCAGAGTCATCAAGTACATCAGCAACAAAGTTGGAACCATATGTGTCTATGCTTGCACTGTTAGACATTTCAAAGGGTTTTTACAGTAACTTACTGGCAACACTGTTGCCAGTAAATTACTGTAATTAAGATTTACAGTAGAAAACTGTATTTGATTTATCAGTATACTACTGTAATTCATTCATTTTAATTTAGATTTCATTAGATTTTATAATTGTTATATAGAATTCATTTTATTTTTACTCTACATAGGTACTACTGGCATTCAATTAAAACAGACACAATAACTACAAAATATCAAATTATTTATTTAAAACATTGCATGTGTAACACTTAAAAATACAGACTTCCAATGCTGGAACAGTGCATCTTCACCATTTCTCCTGTCTTAGGACGTTTTGCAGTGCATTATGTTGTGTCCTCTGGATTCATCCTCACAAAGAATCTTTAGGCAACAGAAACATAATGGGGGGAAAAGACAAGCAGCCAAAGAATACATAGCTATCTGCAAAACCCAGGTGCTGCTCCAAAACGTGGCCACCATCTTTGCTCACCATCCACTTTGACAGAAATGTCTTCTCTGAAAAACAAGTAGAAGAAATAACACACTTTTAAAAGGCAAACCTCATATAGAACACAAAAATCTCTCAAAAACATAGTTGTTGTCTTACCATGAATTATCAGTCTCAGGGTGGCTGGCCTGCTCATGTCTTTCTTGATGCTTCATTGCAGTTGCCTTTAAAACACAAATACAAAAAAATGCAGTAAATCTTAAATTCCAATAAAAACTATAACAAACTAATTCTTAAACTAGAAAGGCAGCTAGCCATAAAACTTGTTTAACCTAGCTAACATACAATTTTATTTTATCAGGCTACTGGCCAACATTAACTACTAACACCTGAACCAAATTTCACATTAGTTAACCTAATGTTAATATAAGATAAGCGTTGCTTGTTAAAATCAATTTTAATTTGGTAACTTAATTCAATAAGATGACAAAAGTCGTTTGAAACGACAGCGCAGTTTACCATGGTAAAGTTCTGTAACCGCCATGTTGACGAGTAAATGTTACTATGGGTTAAACTGGTGTGCAAAAATCTGACACAAACACACAGACAAACGTACATATATTTTTACCTTGCTTGCTGGTCTTATTCTCTCGTAAGGTACATCGACACACAGCGCAGATGTTCTCCGGAGCTCTTCCACTCTTGCGGGTTCATCCCCGGGAAAAACAATAGGTTACTGTTCGTAACCCCGGTTCTCTGAAACATCGAGTGGAGAGATCCACCTATGGGAAGGGCATCCGCCCCTGACCTCTGAAAAAGCATCCAATTGCACCAAGTCTGGCTTGACAGACAGGAGCGCATGCCCAATAACAAGTAAGGACCCACCCCCTTACCTAACGCATAAAGGGACCGGCACGCGCTACCCCTCCTCAGTGAGCATATTCGCTTCTTGTGCAGCAAGCGGGGCAAACTTGGTGGATCTCTCCACTCGATGTTTCAGAGAACCGGGGTTACGAACAGTAACCTATTGTTCTCTTTCATCATCTCGTGTTCGAGATCCACCTATGGGAGATATGGACAGCTCCCCGGTTGCCCAATACACTCACAGTGAGGCCCTGCCAACCAGAGGACGGTCACCTGGAAAGGTGGTGCACGACACGTCACAAAGCAGCAACCCCGCATGAAATGCATAAGCCACACCGACCATAAAGGAATGCCATGTGGTAACATGTATACCTAAAGTCTGACAATGCACATCATGAAGGAATATGAATTGTATATACATATTCCCTTATTATATATATTATTGGGGGTATAGATGGCATGCTTAAGGACATAAATAACCCAGGCTGGAAAACCCAGGCCAAAAGGTGTGACGGGTGTAACCGCACAAGGCTACGAAGAACCCACACCTAAGACAGAATGAGCTACCGGGGTCTGGGTAACATCAAGCCGGTAGTATCTGACAAACGTATGTGGAGAGGCCCAGCGGCACAAATGTCCTGCAAGGAAACCTCTTTAAACAGGGCCCAAGAGGCAGCCATGCCTCTCGTGGAATGAGCTCTGAGACCCCCTGGAGGCCGCACTCCCCTAGACTCGTACGCCAACGAGATAGCTCCTACGAGCCAGTGAGAGAGGCGCTGCTTATAAATGGAATTCCCCGTGTTCGGGGGGCCCAAGAAATAAAGAGCTGGTCGCTTTTTCTGAAAGGCTAGTCCTATCGATGTAAACCCCAAGGGCACGAACAGGACACAAATCATTCAGCCTCCGATCCTCTTCAGAAGAGAAAGGGGGAGGATGAAAGGCAGACAGCTCAATCACCTCACAGGTGAATGCTGGAAAGCATTTAGGCATAAAGGCCGGGTTGGGCCTTAGGAAAACCCTGCCTCCACTGAGAGAGAATTTAGTGCACGAGGGATGAACGGAAAGTGCATGCAATTCACTGACACGTTTGGCGGAAGCCAGGGCCAGAAGCAGAGCTGTCTTGAAAGACAAAACTTAAGGGAGATATCCGCCAGGGGCTCAAAAGGTTTTTGAGACAATGCCTCCAGTACCATGGAGAGGTCCCATTCCGGGACTGCTCTTCTAGTGATCGGAAGGGAATGGTGGGCACCCTTCATAAACCTATGAATAAGGGGGTGTTGCCCCACCGTAGTGCCATCAAATCCGATGTGACATGCAGCGATAGCCGCTACATAGACCTTAACAGTGGAAAAAGACTTCCCACCATCAATGAGGTCTTGCAAAAACCCCAAAATATCAGAGACTGAGCACTGATATGAAATCAGCTGGCGCTCTTCACACCATTCCTCGAACACACTCCACTTGCGATCATAAAGGGATCGTGTAGAAGAAGCTCTAGCATTCTGAATAGTGGCAATGACACGAGGGGGAGGACCCAATGTGTTTAAGTTTGTCCTTTCACAGGCCAAGCCCAAAGAGCCACCCTGTCTGGATGAGGGTGGAGAATTTCCCCGTTCGCCTGGGACAGGAGGTCCGTACGCGATGGGAGGTGCCATGGCTGAGCGTACAGAAGATAAATTATCTCTGCCAGCCAAGGAGCCTTGGGCCATCTGGGTGCGATTAAAATCAGAGTTAATCTCTTTTCTCTCACCCTGACCAGTGTTGGCATTATCAGACAAAGAGGAGGAAATGCATACAGCAGGGCGTCGGGCCATGGGTGGGCCAGTGCGTCCACGCCGAGAGGGGCATTCTCGTCCCGTAGCGAGAAGAACATAGGACAATGGGTGTTTTCGCGCGAGGCGAAGAGATCGATGGCTGCCTGACCGAATCTCTTCCACAGCAGACTCACTATCTGATGGTGGAGGCACCAGTCTCCGTAAAGTGGGTTCCCCCTAGACAGCAGATCTGCGCCCCTGTTCAGGACGCCCGGGACATGGGTCGCCCGTAACGACAGAAAGTGCCACCTGCTCCACACTAACAGCCTGTGAGCTAGAGCATGAAGCTTGGAGGAGCGCATCCCTCCCTGGAGGTTGATATGTGCTACGGCTGTGGTGTTGTCACAACGCACTAGCACATGATGTCCGCACAAACGGGGCAGCAAATGATTCAGAGCCTTCCAAACAGTAAGGAGCTCCAAATAATTTATATGAGCTAAGTGGAGTGTGCTTGGCCACACACCGTTCACTGTTCTGCCCTCCTGGGTAGCTCCCCATCCTGTCAAGGATGCGTCTGTCCACTTTCCGCAACATAATGGCCCCCAGGGGGGCCCCATGCACGCAAAACTCTGCCTTCCTCCAGTGGCGCAGCGCTGCTGTGCAGGAGCGCCTCACTGTGACTGAGCGGCAAAGATCACATAATGGGCTGAGATGAAGAGATAAAACGCACTTCATGAACGCCCTCATTGTCAGAAGGCCCAGAGGCAGGACATGGATAGCCGCAGCCATGAGACCCTGTAATCTGAGACACGTGCGATACTGTACTCTCGCACCTTCCCTGAACTGCGAGAGGCAGTTCACGAAGGAGAGAATGTGCTCTTGCGATAGGCGTGCGCGCATTGTGATGGAATTCAGCTCCAGACCTAGAAAAATCACATTCTGAGCAGGAGTGAAATTGCTTTTCCTCACATTCACCCTGAAGCCGAGCGTTGTGATGTGAGCGAGCACACGGGTAGTGTTTTGCATCACTTTCTCTCTTGAATCGGCTATAATCAGCCAATCGTCTATGTAAGTCAGGATCTTGAGCCCCGCTGTTCTTAGCGGGTTCAAACCCGCCTCCATGCACAGACAGAAAGTCCTTGGACTGAGGGAGAGCCCAAATGGAAGGACTGTGAACTCGTAACACACGCCTTGGTAGGCGAAACGAAGGAATTTTCTGTGCGGAGGATAAATGCTTATGTGGAAGAAAGCATCTTTCAGATCGACCGATGTAAACCAGTCGTTCTTTTTTATAGAATGTAGAAGAGAGCCGTGTGTTAACATTCTGAAATTGTATTTCGTCAAATGTTTGTTCAACACTCTTAGATCCAAGATAGGATGGAGAGCACCATCCTTCTTGGGGACCAGAAAATACCGGGAGTAAAACCCCTGTCTGCTCAAATGTTGGGGCACCACGCAGACCGCCCCCTTCTCGAGAAGAGAGGAGATTTCGTCCTTCAGAATGTGAGCGGATTTCTCTTCCGCGTGAGAAGAGATAACCCCATTGAAACGTGGGGGTTTCCTGGCAAACTGGAGCCTGTACCCCGTCATTATTGTGCGAATCACCCATTCGGGGGCCGACACAGACTGCCATGCAGTTACATGACTCGCAAGAGTCCCCACACAAACCGGAGGATTGCTTTGGGCTGCTAACACTGCCGGGTCAATGTGGTACAATGGCGCCATCTAGTGGACAACTTAGGGGCGACAAGTTGGCTTCCTGAGAAGCAACTGTGTTTTGAGGAGCGGTCGCTCTCATTATTGGATTTATTTTTTGTTTGATTTTGGGAACACACAAAGGGGACAAAGCCTTTATTGAGTGTGTGAGAGGTGTTTTGTGCAAACTGTGAGGTGACAGTGGATGAGCACTTTTTATCAGTGAATTTCCCGCCAGCCCTGAAACTGGAAACTGAGGGGGGAAATTTTCTGTGGGCCGCATCTGAACCTGTGGCATGTTCACAGTGAACTGAGGGTGGGCACCCGAACGAGGGAAAGGGGGCCCTCGGGATGAGAACTTCCTCTTCTTGGGTGGAGGGGGAAAAAAACTCAAACTTGGGTCCAATGGGCTGGTAGCCTGAGAACCTAGACCGAGAGACCCCTGAGAATGAACCTCAGGTAGGCTTCTTCCTCTTCCCATCCGAAGGGGTAGAGTTGGGGTTTTTTTTAGCTGCGGCCGCAGCAAAAGACATCCTACCCCAAGGTTTAGACGGCTGGTTGGGCTGCTGGCTAGGCTGCTGGCTAGGTGGCCTGTTGCGAGCCTTGGGCCTGGCCGCGTTCTGATACGGTCGTCCCGCAGGGGTCTGAGGGGGCCGTGAGGGGGGCTAATGTGGAGTGGCCTTCCTAGGCAGGCAGAGTTTAAAAGCCTCATCCTCTTTCTTCTTATCATCACATCGCTGTTGCATGAGGGCAACAGCGGGACCGAAGAGAGCCTGGCCTGGTTCCACCGGTGCTCCTGCTATAGGCCGTTTCTCACTGTCGGGCAGACCAGAGAGATTCAGCCACAGAGCACGTTCTCCCACAACAGAGAGGGCCATAGAACGTCCGCCGGCTTGGACGGCCTGACGGGCGTTGTGAAGGACCAAGTCATTAACCGTCACAATCTCCTTCCAAAGCGTAGGCGATGGGGAGCCCTTCTCTAGATGTTTACTCATATCCTCCAGCAGCGCAGCTTGGTAGGCTGAGAGGAGGGAGGAAACATTAAGAGCTCGAACTGACAAGGCGGCAGCCCTGTAAGAAGCCTGGAAGACGGAGGCTGAGAAGTGGTCCATTTTATTTGGGAGGACTGGCTTGGGGGCAGTAGGCCTCCCTGAGAAGGATTAAGGTGTCTGGCAATCGAGGGTTCGATGGTGGGGGGGTCACCCAGACCACATGATGCCATGTCTTTAACCTCTAGACCCGTTAAACCATGTTTAAGATCAAGCGGGTCCTTCCAGTAGTGGCGCATATGTTTCGCGCAGGCGGGAAGTACAGGCAAAAGCTGTTTCCTAGGGCCGGGTGGGGGGCCTAGGAGCTTACCGTCATATACATCCCTCTCTTGGTCGGCTGCGTTCTGGAGAGCCGGCCATTCGACATTGAGACGAGCAGCCGCTCGCTCACACACTTCGAGAAGGATGGCATGCGGTAACGCAGCAGAGCCGCTAACCGGGGGAGCTTGGGCAGATGGAATGGTATCCTCATCGTCCGAGCCCTCGAGTAAAGCAGCATCCTCATCCTCGCCTGAGCCGGGTGGCTCATATTCCAGTGAGGAAATACCGGGCAGGATTTCCTCGAGTAAACCCTCGTCAGACTGGTCAGCCCAACTGAGAGCAGGCATGCCCTGGGAGGCCCCCAGGATGCAATGCTTTCACCCGCTCCGACATCCGAGTCATATTGATCGTCAGTGCTTTGGGTAGAAGCAACCTTAAGCCGGCGACGCAGAAGCTTCTTCGGAAGAGTGAAGCAATGGCTGCAGTTTTCCGGGAGCGAAAGAGCTTCTTCCGCGTGCTTAAATCCGAGAAGTGAATGTCAACTGAGGAGGGGTAGTGCGTGCAGGTCCCTTTATGCGTTAGGTAAGGGGGTGGGTCCTTACTCGGTATTGGGCACGCGCTCCTGTCTGTCAAGCCAGACTTGGTGCAATTGGATGCTTCTGCAGAGGTCAGGGGCGGATGCCCTTCCCATAGGTGGATCTCGAACACGAGATGATGAAAGAGAACCGCTGGATCCGTGTCTTCCTCGGACGCGAGTGGCGCAGCGCGACTCGATAAAAAACAATATAGAACCCATTATATATATTATCTACAGTGGATGCAGACAGTAATGTGATGCCCCGGTATATTTCTGATGTACAGATGTACTCCAAGCGCTCGCGCTGTTTCTGACACGAAGTACAAACGGATTTTCCAATCATTAGAAGCGATGTAACACGTCCAGTGTAGTCGGTCCCAAGCTGTTGCGGCGTTGTAGACACGGTGTTGGGCAAATTGTGTCAAACGAGCTCAGTATAATGGCGCCAAAGAGACTGTTACAGTAGTATACAGCAATTTTTAAAAATACAGTAAGTCTCTGTATGTGGGGTCTGACGTCACAGAAAATTCCCATGATGCAAAGGGTATTACAGTTATTTACTGTAAAGGGAATTTGCAGTATTATACTGGGTGATATACAGTAAATAACTGTGGAAATTACAGAAATGTCTAACAGTGTGGAACAGGTAAAAACAACTGTTTGAGGTAGAACATGAGCAGTTTGAAGGGCAGCCAAGTAAGTGAAATGTTTTCTGCATCCATTGCATCAGGTAAAACTACATTTTATATAATTATTCTGATGATTTTAAAACTAACTCACATTTGTTTACAGTGTTACAGACTAAATAGAAAGCATGCCAACTTCTACACTCTACACCTGTATCTGCATTGCCACTGTTTCAGCTAGAATCTGCAGTGAGGAGGGGCCGGGTGAAAAAAACCATCTCCAATATTTTGAATTTGGACTGCAATACCTGGTTCAACCTCTCAATCCAACATACACCTTTAAGTACAGTAACGAAGTTCGTTACTGACCACCACTGCATTTCATCAACCAATAGCTGCAGTTCATGAGAAGTTGAAGTGAAGCATTATTTTGTGTCGATGCAGATGAGTATGTGTCACTGAACTACAGGAAAATCATGACAATTCTGTGATTATTTACTTATATTTAGAGGTTTCAGTTCCTCTTGAAGCTCACAGACTGACGCAACGTTCAGGCCATTTCATGATAGTCAGTGTTTCACGATAGTCAGTGTCAGCTTTAGAGGAAAAGGCAGATGGATCTGTTGGTGGATTTTGGCTGAGTATAATTAACAAACAATTACAAATTTACAACACTATTATAAAGACTTTCGAGAAGCTGAGAATAACATTCAGTGCTCCAGACTGTCATCAGATTTCACTCATGAACACAGTTGTTGAAGTTTGGTTGAATAAGAAATTTGTAATAAAATTTAATAAAGTGAGATGCAGTGTTGATGTATGTAAAATGTGTGGTTTATAAAGATCCTCAGGTGTTTCCTCCGTCCTTTGTGGAGCAATTAATGGAGCCTTTTCACATTTACAGGATTGGAAGTAAACTATAACAGAATAAACTTGTACATGAGAGACCACAATTATTATTATTATTTATTTATTTTGTGTGTGTTTGTGTTCCCACAAACTTTTTGGAACATCAATATTTTATTTCAGTGCTAAAAGACTGTAATTGTGTAAATGTAATTAAATCAGACATCTGCCCTCTTATAGCCCTATAGACACTGAGGACAGAGAGACCTGATACTTTGTGCTATACATCTGAATAATGTGTAGATACTCAATTGCTGCTTTGTGTTTAGCCAATGAATTATGAATCTAAATTATAAGGTACTTATATTATGAAGCGATTTCGTAAAAAAAAAAAAAAAAAATCATTGTTTTCATCACTGTAAAAAAAAGAAAAGGAATGGGGCTATACCCGTCTAAGGTTTATACAACAAAGGGGAAAAGCATATAACGATCATTTTATAGTAAAAAGCTGAGCAAACATATATAGACATTAATCCAATCCAATCCAATAAATCCAGATATTGACAGATATGTAAAAAAAAAAAAAAAAAAAATCAAGCAACAGTGTTTAATAAATTGGAATGATGTCCGATGGTAAATGGCTTTAACTGTTTGTTTTCCAATAAATAGCAGTGGTCTTCCACTACACAATGGCACATTTTTCTTTTTATCACATGAATGAAATTGAGAAATGTAAATCTTTACAATTAATTTAATTTGCATAATATGAAATAAGCCGTTTTGTTGATGGATGTTGGACTTTTATTTGAACTTTTTACCTACAAAAGTATGTAACTTCATCTTCAACTTCATATTATATTAAAAGGCTGAGCAGACATTTACAGACATCAATATTAAACATCAATTAATTTAACTAGACAACTAACTTCACTTTAAAAGAGTATTTTCAAAAAAAAAAAAAAAGAAAAAAAAAAAAGCGCGCGAGCATAGAACGTTGGTGATGGAGGCTGTGTGACGTCACAGTAACACTCCGTGTAGCGCTCGCGCTCAGATCAGATCAGATCACCTGCAGCTTCATCAGTCATTATTACATTATTCACCTTCATCAAAATGGTTTGGTTGGTGAAGGTAGGTCTGACGCCGAACGGGGTTTTTAAGGAGGCCGAGGCGGTTTGCTCCAGTCTGAATCCACAAATCTGAACAAAAAATACTTACTGAACTTTTCCATCATTATTCCACCATTATAATCTACTGCTGTTTATTTGCACTGATTTGACTTGCTTGACGAGAAATACCATCAAAAATGTTCAACCTATGTGTATTTAAAATGTCGCTCCTAACAGTTTGATGTGACTGGATTACATACAAATAAATACAAGTAAACCTGTTTATGTGTTTTATGCATATCTGTATGCATGCTTTGTATAAATGTGTTTAAATGTGAACCAGCTGAGAATAATAGGCTAATTATTCCTAAAGCGGTATAAGAATTTAAAATATTGTCTAACTGAACTTTTTGGCTAAATTTATAGCAACTTGCCTCAGTCTCCACTTATGAACAGATTACCAAACATAAAGTATAATTCTGCGTTATGTTTATTCTTCTAGAATTTGGTGCGTGCCGTTCATCAGTCCGATGAAAAAATGGATAAAAATCCCAAAAAGGAGAAGAAGAAGAGGGTCAAGTTAGCGCTGTGTTCTTCAGTGGATGTGATGGACTCGTCCAGTGCAGCTCCTGAAGACCGTGACAAACCACCCTCATCTTCCTCATCTTCCTCTTCTTCTTCAGGCAAACGCAGATTTAAAGGTCTGCGGCGCTTCTTCTGCAGAATGCTGTCATTCTGTGGCGTGTCTTCGTCTTCTGAGCAGGATAAGACGTCTTCCATCCAGACTCAGAAGACCAGCGACGACTCGAGTGCAGTCGGCAGATCTTCTGAGGAGCTTCAAGAAGTTGATCTGCTGACTGCCGACCAGAAGAAAGAAGCAGTCGGAGGTTACAGACGCTTTCACAGACATTTCTTACATTCTTTTTGAGTTTTTCTGCCTCAATCATCAGGTTTTCTTAGCTCTATGTGTTTCTGATTGTTCAGGATCTACTTCCTAAAGCTTGCCTAGTTTCTATACCTTTATGTCCTCAATAAAAATGTTTGTATCATTAACATTGACAAAAGCATGTCTTCACAGCAGTAGTTCCTCCTGATTCCTCCTCATCTGCAGACGTCAGATCCTCAGAACAAACAGCGTCTGAGCTGCAGACTGAGATTCAGGAGACTGAACCCGTCACAGGTAACATATGATTCAGTTCTGCAGCTTTTCTACTCTACTTTTGCTTCATCTGAGCTGTTAAAGCTGTAAAATTCAGATTTTCTCCTTTACTGTGAACATTTAAAAAAACAGGCAAATGGTTTGAACAACAGATCATTCCTTGTATTATTTGTAATATTGTAATATTTCTTCTCAGCAGTAGTTGAAGGGACTAAACCTCCTTCTCTCAGTGTTGATGGTCCTTCATCTGCAGACAGAGTCTCTGCTCAAGAGACAAAACCCTTCACAGGTGAGAATTAATTATACATCCAGAGGTTTTAGTAGCAATAAATGCAAATATGTTTTTTTAACTGTGTATTGAAATGTTTTGATACCAGATTTTATTTCTGAAAGCGTTAAAAAATCCAGACTGAAGTTCTAGTGTAGACAAACAGTCCTGATACTGAAGTGAATATTGTCTGTTTTAGAAAGTCTTTGCTGATGTCTGTAGTATGATACGATGTTTGACTAAAACTGCATAATTGATCTCTTTACAGACGCAGCTCTGAGCTTCGAGAGCATTGATGTTGAGCGGTGAGTATCTGTGTGTAGCAGCAGGTTACTGTAATTTGGCCTTTTTTTTGTCTCATATGCCCAACCTCCCATGGACGAGCACAATATTAGGAAACATATGTGTGATGTTTTCTTCAGTCTTGTAGAATTGCTGGCCAGTTTCGGAGTCCAGTGGCATGATCTGAGCAAGGATTCACTGAAGGAGCTGCTCAAGTCTTTGGAGGAACAGGAGGAAGCGTCTGAAGAGAAATCAGCTGAGGAGGATGATGCTGATCAAGCTGCGCTGGGGTAAAGATGCTTTTGAATGTCTGGACGCTCGTGCTTTATTATGAATTTCTCTGCAAAACTAGTCTCATATATTTAAGCAGAAACCTTTAGATGAAAAAAGCACAAATACAGTCAGCTGTAGTTTGTCTAATATGTCTGTCCACTAACAACGCTATCTGGTTACAGTCTTCCTAATTTAGGAAACACGTGCTATATGAACTCCGTCATTCAGTGCCTCCTCAGCGTTTCTCCCTTTCGGGAAGATTTGCTCTCGCAGCAGGAGAATCACACAGACAGCGCCACGCTGCTCAGGTACCAGCAACAATTCAACTAATACATCTAACATCTTCATATTTACAGTTTTTTCAACTGCTTACATTTTCAAAACTTTACACACAAATCCAAGAATTACACACAAAATGCAAAATGCCTCACATCTCGTGCAAAATGAAGCACTGCATTCAAAACATCACAAACACATCTCAAAAACAAGAGGAGAATAACCTTTAATTGTGGCACTAAAACAGTTCTAGTAATATTAATGTGTTTGTTTCCAGAGCGTTAACTGACCTGCACATGAGCCGGATGGACAGCAGTGACTCTGATCTGAAGGAAACACACTTGGCTAAAGTTAAAAGCTACATAGAAAGTCACTTTCCAGTTTTCAAGGGACGCTGTCAGCAGGTGAGGACGCCTTAAACCAGGCTTCTTAACTAGATTAATTAGCAAAACTTCCTTGATTATGCTGTTTCACACAAACCAGCCGTGACAATTCATCCTGATCTTATCAGCGCTGAACAATATAAATGTGGACTGTTCTGCAGTCTTGGTGACTGTAAGCTGTTTGTTTATGAGCTGGATTTACCTTCTCTATCTCCTCTCAGGATGCACACGAGTTCTTCATGGCTTGTCTGTCCCGTCTAAAAGAGGAAAGCATGAGCTTGAGATCGTCTCATCCCTCATACACTTGCCCCGTGTCCAGTATGGAGTTCAAGCTCAGAAGCGAGCGCACCTGCAACAGGTAATGCCAAGCATCATCTGACATTTAATGTCACCAAAAGTTTGGCCTAAAGATGAATGCATTTGTATGAATTCATGCTCATTCAAAAGAAGCCCAACATTGAAACGTTTATGTTCACTCTGTTATTTTAGCTGCGGCCTCATGAAGAGTTTCACAGAGGAATCAAACTGCCTCTCGCTGGTCATCGGCCCTCATGCGAGTCTCACAGACAGTCTGCAGCAGTACATGAACGTGAGTATCAGCGCTGAAGTCATTATATTACATGCACAGGAGGCTCTCGTGTCTCTAATCAGCTGATGTCTGTGTTTGTTGTCTCAGGCGTCGTTCATTGATTGCGTGTGCAGTCTGTGTGGAGGACCACAGGCCTCTGAGACCCTGAAGTTTCTCTCTCTTCCTCGGTACGACACGCTGCTGATCAGTTACTGATCTGGAGAACAGCCAATCATGAGCTGCTCTGTAACGTCTGCTCACTCGCATGTCTCTGCAGGGTCCTGGTCCTTCTGGTGCAGCGCTTTGACTTCACGTCCTCCATGATCAAGCTGAAGAATCGACTGGAGATTCCTGAGGAGCTGACGCTGTCCTGCGTTAAAGGTACAGTTACAGAACAGCCGTCCTGTTCATCATATAACTGTGAGTGATTACAGTGTTATTCCTGGATGCACACCATTATATCTGATTGCATTTGAACAGGCTTCTGTGCATCTGATTGTGTCTCTCTTTCACTGATTTGCATATTATAATTGATCTATTTTTAATAGTGTTTTGTTGCATGTCAGTGTGCATTAGGTTTAGATTTGTGCAAAGTGTGGGAAATGTTTTGCTGATTATTTACAAATGTAACTTCTGGAATTTGGAAGTTATTTTGAAGAAGAGAGACAGATCTTTTATCAACTACTAAGTAATATTTCAGTGTTTGGGGGTTGTAGCCTTCGAAGATTGTAATTAGCAATGCTGCAGTGACTGTTAATTACTCTTTAAGACAGCTTCAGGAAGAAATTAGCCATTCTTTTATTTTTAGTTTTTCATGAAGTGTTTTTATTTTTTGGTCTGTGATCTTCAACAGAGAGAACAAAGCAGCCAGAGACAGATGAAAACAGCAGAGCAGGCAGCCGATCATTTCTCCAGAAAATATTCAGGAAAAAGAACAGAGTTGCTCCACAGACACCACAGGAAAGAGATAGATAGATAGATAGATAGATAGATAGATAGATAGATAGATGATAGATGATAGATAGTCAGACAGACAGCATTATCTTATAATCTCCGTGTGTTAAACAGGAAGAAGCTCCAGTCGTCATCAGCTCACAGTACAGACTCTCTGCTGTTGTGTCTCATGCGGGAAGCCATTTGTTTTTTTGGTAAGAATTTTCATTCGTCTCATTCGTTCGTTTGCTGGTCATGTGATCAGCTCCAGTCCGTGGTGAATGGACGCTGAAGTTTCTGGGTCTCACAGGACACTACATCAGTCAGATCCGTGAGCGCAGGGAGGACGGATGGCTGCGGTGCAGCGACGCGTCTGTCAGAAGAAGCAGCTGGAGCGAGGTGTCCGAGGACGCCGGGGACAACGGATACTTGCTGTTTTATGTCAAGAGGTGTTTCATCCCATAATATTCAGTGTTCAGTCCTCACTTGTGTTTGGTCAGCTGCTGTGGGATAAAAACTCTGAACTCCTCCTCACTCTTGTTTCTGCAGCTGAGCAGCGTTTGGTGAGGAACAGATGAGGAAGACCCCGTGAGGAAGATCCCGTCGAGAGGGGGTCTTGAGAAACCCTCATGCTCGGGTTTGTCAGTCGGATGTTTTTGGGGTCAAACTTGCATCTGTTGGTTTGACGTGAGCGGCACAGATTCGCGTCTCATGGCAGCTTTGGGTTTGGGATGGGATTTGTTTTTGGACAGTTGGTGGCGTTTCGCCTCTCTTGTCCTTTTGGGGGTTGTTCCAGGGCCATAATCACTGAAGACATTGAGGGGGACAATAATCCCCCCCCCAGTAGTTAGAAGTGGCTAAATTGTTCCCCCAGTATTGTAAGTTGTTGCAGTGCTCTGCTGAACTCGATTACACAGCGCTCTGTTGCTGTCAGAATGACAAAAAGGTTTAAAAGTGACGTTTTTAGGCTGGTCTGCCCTCGCAGTCTAACAGCACTCGTCACTGTCAAAACCACTGAGACGGCCAATCAAATCAAAGCAGGCGGCGTTTACTGTTCACTGAAGCAGAGCGAGAATTCCAAGCAAAAGTGTCAGATTTAACACATGTACAATAGAACGAACAAAACATTTGATATTTAACAACTGTTTTACGATAGAAACAATACTTTTACGATACTTGACTAATATGGCTGTTTTGAATTGAAAATATGGTATAATATATATGATTCTTGTAATTAGGAATTCAAATTAGGAATACAAATAAGAGTGAACGTATGCAGATTTAAAAATATTATTTGCAAATAGTTCAAAATGATTATTTCCATGCTAAATTTGGACCTAGCATATTCTTCACTGTTCTATTCCTTTATGCTTTATTAAAAAAATTATAATAGTGAATAACAAATTTTAAATAAAATGTAAATAATAAATAAAAATAACATAAAAATAATAAATATAAGTAATAAATGAAAAACATAAGTATTACATTTAAAAATAATACAAATATAGTAAAAATTAAAGTAATAAAATGGAATAAATGAAGTAATTAATAAAAACAAAAATAAGTAATAAATGAAAAACAAGTATTAAATTAAAAATTATTACATAAAAAATAAGATATAAATAAAGTAGTGAAAATAAAAATAAATGAAGTAATAAAAATAAGTAATGCATACAAAATTTAATTAACTAATAAACAATAATAAATAAAAAAACTAAAATTAATAAATGAAAAACCGATGTATTAAATAAAGTATTTCATTCAAAAATAATAATAGAAATAAGGTATTAATAAAACAGTGATAAATAAAAGTAATAAAGTAATACAAATAATTAGTACATGATGTAATAAAGTAATAAATAAACAATAATAAGTAAAAATAAAAAATAAGTAATAAATGATAAACAGAAATATTAAAGTAATACATAAAAAGTAAATAAACAATAATAAAGTAATACAAATAAAAATAAAATAAAGTAATAAAAAACAAGTAATAAAGTAATAAATAACCATACATTCATTTCTTTTAATAAATTATATTTACATTTTAATACTACTTTTATTTATTAATAAAACACATTAATACTTTTACCACAATCTAACCAGGAAAACATGCACACAAAAAAATAATTTTAATTTAACTTAACATTTTAAATTTTTTTAATGTAACCTTCTAAAGTGACTGACACTGCATTTAAGGAACACTTTTATAAATAAAGCATTATAATAAACCATTATTTGCGTCTGTGGCTCCATGATGAACCTTTAACCTCCACTGAACCGTTCCTTTGCACAAAAGGTTCTTTAGGTTATTAAATGTTCTTCAGGCTTGAAAAGCCAGTTCTTTTAGGAGCTGTTCATTGAAAGCTGCTTTGAGGAACCAAGAATGGTTCTTCTGTGGCATCGCTAGGAATTCTGGGCCCTGTGTAAAACAGACCTCTGGGCCCTGTGCGCTCTGTCACTGTTTCCCCTCACTTCTGCTGCTGCTGTGAGTGCATGCGCTTCACTGGTTCATGTATTCCCTGGAAACTGAACTCAGGAGCTTGTCATCTCTAGTGCCATGCTGTACTGTTTGAGCTGCAGGAACACTTCAGATATTACAAAACACTAGATAGGATTCAACAATTAACTGAACACTACACATATGACACTACACAAATGTTTAGATCAGCGATTCTGAACCAGGGGCCACTAGGGGCCTCAGCAAACATGAACGAGGGCCTCAAGATGACGTAAAATCTTCATATATATTTGACTTAAAATGTTCAACAATGACCAAAACTATCTATATATTTGAAATATTTGGATATTTAGCCTAATTCAGTGCTTGTTCTGTCTTAAATCTTTTTATTAGTTTCTCAGAAACCAAGAGCTCCATGCTGTTCTACATACTGAGAAAACATGAACTCACACTCAAACTTCATTCAATTTAAAATCAACAAAAAATTAGAAAATGGACTCAGAAGATGAATTTTATTGTGCTTCCACACACTCTACAGGGGGTCAAACTCATTTTCACTGAGGGCCACTTCAACATTACGGCTGCCATCAAATGTGCCGGTTGTAACTGAAGATTGTACAAATGTTACTCAACATATTGTTAAATAACTGTGTTGCCAACACTGACTGTTTACATTAGCCACGGAACTTGCTAAGTAGCACATTATTAGGAAAGATTCATAAAATAACCTCATACTCACTTCTTCTGGAGGTGAAGCTTGATCACGAATGATTCTCGTGAACATAAACACATTTATGTAGATCGGAGGATGCACTCCCTTCAAAAACAAACAATCCAGGAATCGTCTCTTTTCTCTTCTGTCCATTCATTTAAAAATACTTGTTTTCAATTCTATTTCTATTTTTTTTTTCTTGTTCAAGTTTGAACTCTGAACTTTTACATGCTTTTATATACTTTAATAATATAATTAATTTCTGTAGCTTGTGTAATTGTCCTGCGGTGAATGAGTGTATCATCACTTTACAACACATCAGAGCTGATGATATTCTTCTGCTATGCTTTGGTTTGTTTATCATGCATCTTAATTTAAGAATTTGAATTTCTGTTTAAAGTCTGAAAGTCTGCTTGAAATAATTCTATTGCTTCTAGTTGTTTTTTGTAGAAAGACGATGCTGATCATCTCTACTTGTCATGAAGATATAAGTCAGGTGCGCTTCAGGAATCAACTGCAGGATTCTCATCATAATGTGCTGGACTCTGACTGACTCCACGAGGTGATCTCATAGAAGTGTTCATTCATGTTTCCTCATCAGTGTCTGATGTTCATGACTCATATCTGGTAAAAGATGCTGAAGACACAAACATGTCCTCCAGCTCAGGAAACAGACATTACTCTAATGGTCAACTGTCCAACATATGGTGCTTTATTTTGTTCATAACAATAACTGCATAATCAATCCACGTCCTCAAAAAAAAAAAATAATAATAATTAAAATTGTTCTACAGTCAAAGCAAAAGGCTGACTTGTTTCTAATCTGGAATTACTTTAACCTATTTTTAAAATGGCAGTAGATTAACAATTGTGAAAAACTCATGCAAAGAAAACATTTACATTTACATTTAGTCATTTAGCAGACGATTTTATCCAAAGTGACTTACAGATGAAGACAATAGAAGCAATCAAAACCAGCAAAAGAGCAATGATACGCAAGTGCTTTAACACGTCTCAGTTAGTTTAACACAGTACATATAGCAAGGTTTTTGTTTAGTTTTTTTTTTCATATAATAAATAAAATGAAAACAGATAGAATAGAAAAAGAATAGAGCAAGCTAGTGTTAAGAGGCCTTTTTTGCTTTTGTTAATTGTATAATAAATAAATAAGAAAACAAACAGAATACAAAAAGATTAGAAAAGCTATAAAACATACTGATGTTTGGTTTTGATTTTGTTCGTATTTTTATCTATTAAATATACAACTCACACTTCATTAACTGCAAAAAAAGAATGAAAAATATATGAATGTAAAAAGCAGTATGTGGATATGTAAAAAAACTAAAGAAAAGAAAAGACTAATGACTTGGCAAAAACACAAGCATTATTTTGTAAAACAAAACAACAAAAACAGATTTAACTATCAACCTAAGGCCAATTACACTTTAATATTTTATACTATTTATTCTATATTTTATATTGACAACAAGTGTAAAATGTGAGCTTGCTGTCAGTTATTATAAAATTATTGTACAATTATAACAGAATTATTGTTTTATTTTATTTTTGGTTACCCTTCTTCCTAATAAGAGCATAAGTTGCATCACCAACTCCAGCATCAGCATCTGAAGAACACAAATCATCAATAATAAAATAATGATAAAATGTAAGATTTATATATTTCCTCAATGAGACACACAGCTTTAGAAGTCATTCTGATCTGTAGCAGAAACGGTGCATGATGTTTAATACTAAAAGAAATAGTTCACCCCCAAAATTAAAATGTTCATAATTTTGCACACCTTTGCTTTTGCATTTCTTTACTTTTGTTCTGACTTCTGAGTATGTCACTTCATTTGACTCTGCCACAGGATCATCTGCAAAAACAAAACAAAACATTTTTTTATTTTATGCACCATACTTTGAAACACTATTAAAGTTACTGGTTAATGACTGATGACATATCGTCCAATTATAGTGAAGAGGGGTTTTTAACCTTTATCCACAGATATCTCTTTCTGAACAGTGACCTCTGAATATATGACCTCCAAATATAACTCTGGATCATCTAAAACAAACACTTCAACATTAATGAATGATATTTGCTGATTTTGAATGGTATGTGTTAAGATGGTTTTAAACTCAACCTTTGTGTCTCTTCTTCACTTCAGTCACGTCATCATAAATGTGATCAGGATCTGCTGGACAGAAAACAAACATTTGAGGAGAAAATGTGAACAGCAAAGCAGTCTTGAAGAAAAAAAAAATATTTATGAAGCT
The DNA here is from genome assembly GCF_012432095.1 of Onychostoma macrolepis. NCBI lineage: Eukaryota > Metazoa > Chordata > Actinopteri > Cypriniformes > Cyprinidae > Onychostoma > Onychostoma macrolepis. Next base: position 44,644,115 of record NC_081161.1, read on the forward strand.
TAAAGGGATGGTTCAAAAATATATTTTGAAGAATGCTGGGGTCCAAAATGAACCCAACTGATTTTTGTTTAATTATTTGTACATATTATATTAATAATTATAATAATATATTAATATCTATTTTTTTCAAAATATATATTTTTTGTTCCACAGATGTCAAAGTCATACAAATTTGAAATGACATGCTTAATTCTGTGTGTGTGTGTGTGTGTGTGTGTGTGTGTGTGTGAACTATCCCTTTAATTGATCAGTTATTGAGGCTGACCAGACTGTAGAGGAGAGTTTTCTGGTTGAGATTCTCCAGATTGATTTGGGACTGATGTCTGGTTAATGTTACGCTGCTGATCTATAATAGAAACAAAGAGCATTATGGTCACTTAAGAGTATCTGCAGTGATTACAGTGAGATCTTCTCATGAGCCTTTATTCAGAAACTGTATCTTTCCTTTGTTGCTGTTCAGTTGTATTAATCATGTTATGAACTGCTCCACACCTTTGTTCTTCTTGTATCTCCACAGCAGCAGCAGCAGTGAGATGAAGATCAACAAGCACAACAATCCCACAACCACTCCAGCGACCAGAAGAAGAGATGAAGCTGCTGAGACCGGAGAACATAAACATGCAGATCTGATCTTAAGTCACATGATAATATTTCATAAAACCTAATATTCCAAGGCTTCTGACTTCAACCCCTGTGCTCCTGATGGGTATAACATTAATTTAAATAAAGATAACATCGATAAACATTCAATGATAATAATAAGGTTGATAATAAACCTTATTTGCCTCAAAAGGAGGCATCTTTAAGCCACACAAAACTGATAATTAATTTTTAGTTCATCAGTGCGTATATTAATGCTCAACAGCAGGCAAGTGTTTATCACAGTATTTACTCACCATTAACAGACAGGTTATAGTAATAATCACTTACACAGCTTACCCTGCTCAACAAGTCATTTACATTATGTTTTCATTGTGTTAGTTATGATGATTTGTGAGATTGTGTTTATTGCATCATGTTTCAGACACGAGTGTTCGGCTACAATGCTCACTGCTGCAACCTTTGATAGATCGAAATATAATGCTATAATCAACACTTTTCACCATTAGTTCATCTTGGTGGATATGTTTCTTATAAAATCGCATGGATTCGCTACAGGAGGCTTTTATTCATGCCCTGGAGCCGTGTGAGGCACGTTTTATTACAGATAATTGACGTGTTTTGGACTGTTGAACAGAAACACCCGCTGACTGCAACGATAACGCTTAGAAGAGCAGGACAATTTTTAATATAACTCTGATTGGATTCGTCTGAAAGAAGGAAGTCATATACACCTAGGATGCCTCGAGGGTGAGTAAAGAACAACAATGTGAAGAAGATCTACGGCAAAACTGAAACCAAGCCGTTCACACGGAGCACATATTTATCACATTTTCTGTAGAGACATCTATCACCGTTGCACACAAGTCACATGTTTAGAAAGCCATGTAAAATTAATGCAAGTTCAACTTTGAAAAAAAAAAACATGTCTCGAGAATTTATGGCGTCCCCTCCCCCCATCCCACTTCATCTCATGTTTTTAAATGAATATATATATATATATATATATATAAATACTCTTCAGGGCTCGACAATAGGGACTGCCCGATGGCCCGGGGCCTGCGTGAAGGACGCTCGGCAGAGGTGGGTAGAGTACCCAAAAACTACTCAAGTAAAAGTACTTGAAGAAATATTTACTCAAGTAAAAGTAAAAGTAATAGTCTGAATAGTTACTTGAGTAAGAGTAAAAAAGTATCGGATAAAAAAAAATACTCAATAATAATAATAAGTAGTTAGTTACTAGTTACTTTGGATCATATACTAGACCAGCACATGACCAGCATAAACCAGCATCCCAGCTTCAAAACATACCTAACCAGCATATGCTGTTTTTTGTTGTTGTTGTTGTTGTTTTTTCAACAACACTGGTAATAAATCAATATATTTGAATGATTTCTGAAGATCATAACTGGAGTAACAGCTGATACAAATTCTGATTTGCATCACTGAGTTAAATTAAATTATATTTTAAAGTTTAATTATGTATTATAAATGTATATAACCTCAATAATGTAAACAAATGTAGCCTTTATTTCTGCAAGCGTAAATATTGTGAAAATATCAATATTAATTGTGTCTAGGCAAGGCATTCCTCCTGGAAATAACGCGGGTTTGGCGGGTGTTTATTTCATACTCTGTGACAGCTTATTTAATGAATAAATTATACAATGTATTTAATGTGTAAGGTACATGTACAACAAACTGTAATGTCATAGTGGCAGGGGTGGCGTTTGTGTATGGCAGTTGCCATACCCTAGCCCAGTCAGGTGCTGTGAAAAATTATCCAAACTTGAGTCGATTATAATTCGTTTTTATTATTTTAAATCAGAGAGTTTTAAAAATAGTAAACCAATGATAAGCACTAAAATAACTTGTCAGTAAAACTTCGTAACGCCATCGGATCATCAAGCTCCTCTCATATGGCCACAGCCATATCACCCTGCAGCCCAAGACCGGTTGCCCATGGAAGCTAAGCAGGGCTGAGCCTGGTCAGTACCTGGATGGGAGACCTCCTGGGAAAACTAGGTTGCTGTTGGAAGAGGTGTTAGTGAGGCCAGCAGGGGGTGCTCACCCTGCAGTCTGTGTGGGTCCTAACGCCCCAGTATAGTAACGGGGACACTATACTGTAAAAAAGCACCGTCTTTCGGATGAGACGTTAAACCGAGGTCCTGACTCTCTGTGGTCATTAAAAATCCCATGACACTCATCGTAAAGAGTAGGGGTGTAACCCCGGTGTCCTGGCCAAATTCCCTCCACTGGCCCTTGTCAATCATGGCTTCCCAATAATCCCCATCCACTTGATTGGCTCTACGACACTCTCTCCTCTCCACCTGTAGCTGGTGTGTGGTGAGTGCACTGGCGCCGTTGTCCTGTGGCTGCCGTCGCATCATCCAAGTGGATGCTGCACACTGGTGGTGGTTGAGGAGAGACCCCCCACATGATTGTAAAGTGCTTTGGGTGTATTGCAATACACATGAAATCGCTATATAAATGCCTCATTCATTCATTCATTCAGTGAGACCTCATAACTTCACCCAGGCCCGGCTCCACGGGGGGTGGGCCTGGCCCACCCTGGCCCCACACATAACAGCCAATCACAAAATTGTTGTGATATTCAATTGAGGTTCATATATTTTTTCTTTTTCGTTTTCTTACCGCCCACACCCACATACGTGCTAATACTGTATTTTCGCGCATCAGGGAGCCGCTATCAACATGCGTGAAATTGAAATGCTTTTGAATGAGCGCTCGCGCCTTTCACTTTCGATTTGGCGATCACGCGTACCCCACTGAGCAAAGACACGTCCAAACAACGTCTTTTGTACTTCATTTTTGAACGTCCAATTTTGGTCCCCTGAAGGTGCAGACTGTGACGCCAGATGACGTCTTTTTTCCAACGTCTAATGAACGTCCAGTATTGACGTCCACAGGACCTCTGTATAAGGGCTAATTGTAGGCCAAATGTGGTCTTTGTGGACGTCTTTTCTACATCAAACTTAAACTCATTTTAGACATCATGTACTCAATAAATAAATATTTAAATAACAAATAATGTTTCATCACAGGTAACCTATATTGATATTCATTAACCATGCTGATAAGAACAATGTTGATATTTGTCTTAAATAAAATAAATATTACATTCATTAATAATGTAAATTTTCTGCACATGTCTTCGACATCCAAAAAAAGTTACCCTTTAAATATGATTGATGATTGCGCCCGCGCCTGCTTTGTCCCCAGACAAGATGACAAAATAATAATTAATTATTGATTTCTAATTTGAATCAGTACATTATAATATGAAAAGAAAAATCAAAAGGACCAGGTTTTTGCGATCAGATATTTTTTAAACCGGTAAACTCCTGTAAACTTTTCAGTCCAAGGATCCAGTAAACGAACGCGTTCAAACAGCAAGTTTAAAACAGCTCTAATACAGAGAAAACCCGAGATCAGAGATTGCGGAGAGTCGTTTCAGCTTGTATTTGGCTTAAAAGCACGAGTGTTTTATAATGGATTTTTTTCACTATATATAAAAATTGTAAATGGTATGGGGAGGGGAGGAGGGATTACATTTGCCCGTCACTGCCATGGGAGAAACAGTCAGTCAAACATAGGAATATGTACAATTGTGGAAAAATGTATCTCTTTTGTTTTTTTTTTTCATATTCTCCTATGATTCTCAGTAGACAACTAAACAAATAGCTTGTAATTTACTAGAGGTTCTGACAAAATGTTAATTGCTGCGGTCTATTTAATTTTTAAAATTTTAATTATGTATTGTAAAATTTGCACCTCTGTTGTGGCTAATATTAATTTCATAATTATCCTTACTCCATGAAGTAGCAGAACTTACGTGAAAATGTGCAAATGGCCCATTTTGGGGTGAATTAAATGCAAGTCTTAAATGTCACTGTTTATAAGGCATTCATCCTTTCACTTTAAAAAAAAATGGGGGCATAAAAATAGTAGCCTATATCCCCCCCCCCCAAAAAAAATCATAACCCCTGCCCACCTGGAATATCACTTGGCCCACCCTTCAACTCGTACCTGGAGCCGGGCCTGACTTCACCCCGCCTCCGTTCAGATTGACGCGCCGCGCACAGCCTGGAGGAGACAGATCTCCGCGTTTTCGTAATGCAAGGGTAAATAAATAATTGATGTTTGAATAGTACAGCGTTTTCTTTACTCAAACACTATGTCTGTAAAGGATAATGTTTTTGTGTGTTTGAAGAGTGGAGAAGAATTAGTTATTTGCCGTCTATATACTTGTGTAGCTACGTTTTAAATATCCTGTGCATAAGCGCTTAATTTGAGATTTTGGCCAAGTGTATTAAACAACAAGAAAAAACTAAGCGCCCATATAGCTACAATCAAAGTTATATAACCTGTAAAAGTTGATGAAAGCATATAATGCAATGCACTTGCTGCTTCAGATAACAGTTACAGCCGTTCTAATGACAGACAAAACACTCCATCTCCGTCATTCTCTGGTCAAAAACATTATTAACTCCATTTGAGCTTGATTTTCATATAATGTTATGTGCAAGTGTCTGATACAATACCAACGCTAACGACGCAGTGTTGTTTAATTATTGAATTTTTTATACCACTCATATCTCCAGTCACTGTGAGACTCTATAACACAGGTCAGATTGACTGTCTCTCCAGTGAATACAGGACTGTCTGGTGTCACAGTCAGTGTAGATCTGGGTGAATCTGTGAAGAAAGAAGACGGAAGTCTTTCAGTGAATTAGTCAGAAACATGATCTGATCTGAGCTCCTGTATTTTCATAACACTGATATGGAGATGAGAGTGATGGTCTCTTTTTTTTTTGCTCCTGTCAACTAAATGGTTTCATGCCAATTCCTCAGAAAACTTTAGGTATAGTAAAGTTAATTTGTTAACCTGTTTCTCAGCTTTTTTTTTTTGTTGTTGTTGTTGATTATGTGATTTTTTAAAATAATATTTGTTTAGGAAATGAAATAATAAATAAATCAAAACTTTCAGTGTAACTGCAATAATGATAAATGCACATTGAGAAACATCGCACTTTCTTCCAGCTGTATTTTTCTCTGTATTACTCAGTATAAATGTGACCTGTGCTGGAAAAATGAGTTCAAACGTGCCCGGACTAATTATGAGCTGCAGGCAAAACAAGTGAAACGTCAGTTTTGGTTGAATTTGAGGTTTTCACAAAAATGAGTTCATTAAGCTGATCCCAGCGCTCCACATATAGCCTATGTCTTCTGTACAAAAAACAATTGAATATACAAACAAGAAATGATGGTGGAAATTATACTTTTCAACGAAATTGAACGCCAGTAGGTGCCAGTAGTGAGCGTTTAATGAGTGAGTCAAGGAGTCGTTCATTCAAACGATTCGTTCAAACAGCAGATTCATCAGGGCCCGTATTCTTAAAGATCCTAAGAATCCTCTCAGAGAGCTCCTAATTTAGCTTAAAAGTTTCTAACTAGGAGTCTTAGCTTAAAAGTGATTCAGGACCAATCTGAGAGCAACTCTGAGCGAGGAAAACGTAAAAACTTTCATCTTAGTGAGGAGGCGGGGCTGACCCCGTTGCTAGCGATGACACAGTCTTTTGAAGACTGTGATTGGTTAGTTGTCCAAGAAGGAAATAAAAGCGCTTTTAAGAGTAGGGTTTATTATAAGCCTTCACTTTGAAATTACATGCGTAATTTTTCCTGTTTTACCGTACACTCTCTCTCTCTCTCTCTCTCTTTCACACACACACACACATTATATATGTATATATATTATTTATTTACCATGCTGTCATACTTAACGTATTTTATAGGAAATGAACAGCGACACAATAAGGTTCTGAAAGTGCTGTCAGGTACAGACCCAAATCATCGCTGCTGCAGAGTTGCATTTTTCCAGTTGCCAAATATGTTAATGTAGTGATTACGTCCATTTCTGTGGACTGAAATGCGCTATGGCATTTCTGCGCGGTGTCGCAGATGTTAGCGTGTCTCTAATAAGATCGGTCACAAACATGATCCCTGCACGATCTAATGTGTAGCATCTTATTAACTCAGTCATGCATTCTGTGTAACACATTTCTTCTCCCTCTTCATGTTTCATCCATTTTCTCCTCTGCTAAAGAAACTCTTAAGCCTCTTAAAAGTCCTCGTCCGTACTCCTAACAATTTTGGACCTTAAGACCTCTTTTAAGGGTAAAGATGCTTTCTGAATTACTTTTTTCTTTACTAGGATCTTTTCCTTAATTTTAAGGGGAAACACCCACATTTCTAAGAATTTTCTTAGAATTTTGTTACTTGGAGCAACTCTTAGCGCTAAGATTTTTCATGAATACGGGCCCTGATGTTTATGCATGACCTAATGAAACTTTGACTCAACCGATTCCTTCAAAACACTGAATCATTCAGCAATGAATCGGATGGTTGCTTTGAGATGCGCTGTGGTTCCGCCAAAAATGAAAGTGACCTAATATTATTGTATTTGCTCATTGAACTGTTTATAGAACTATTAAACAGTCGTAATGGCGAAAATGTGTGATGTTGCCTAACTAACTGTTAAATAAATTGATTTTTTACCTCAGTATACTGAGTTTCTGTCACGGATCAACCAGGCTCCTCCACCAATCACACACAGCAATCACAGTCACCCGAGTTTTAATCCAAACCACCTGCACCTCATCAACACTCATCAAGATCAACACTACTTAAGCACACACCTCACACCAGTCACTGTCCGATCTCGACTTCACGAAGTGGACTCTCACCCTCCATGCTCGGATACTTACCACTCGAATTCTTACCTCCTCTCCCGGATCATCGGTATTTCCCTGTGTCTCCTACGCCTGCCGGTCTTCATCTGTCGTCCCAGCCCACAGATATCCTTTATCAGTCCTCAATACCACTAATATCATCTCTATCATCCTGCAATATTTACCTGTCTGCTCATCTTAATAAACTCCTGTGTATATTCCATCATCCTCTGTGTCAGGTCTGCTTCACGTAACAGAAGATCGGACCATTACAGAGCGAATCAAGATGAGTCGGACGGACCCCTTCCAGGAGCTCGTGGACAACCTACGCCGCGTCCTCACTGTTGCTCCTCCACCAGCACCGACCATCACCTCCGTATCCACCATCACCACTTCATCTCCGCCGTTAACCGCCAGTCCCATGGCCACACCAGCGCTGTTGTGCAATGGTTTTCTTCTACAATGCTCACTCTACATCGAAAATCAACCTCACCTATACCCCACAGAAATCTCCAAAATCTCCTTCCTCATTTCACTCCTCCAAGGCAAAGCCCTGCAATGGGCAGAGACAATCTGGGCACAAGCCGGTAATGTCACACAATCCTTCAGTAACTTTGTTTCATGGAAACGGCGGAACTAATATTTAACCATGTGTAGAGATTTTGGCATTCCGGAGGATATCGTATCCGACCGTGGACCCCAATTCATCTCCAGAGTCTGGAAGAACTTCCTCAAACTCCTAGGTGTGACCGTCAGTCTCTCGTCTGGATACCACCCGCAGACCAATGGGCAGACGGAGAGAACGATCCAAGAAATCGGAAGTTTCCTACGAACCTTCTGCCACGGCCACCAGCACTCTTGGAACCAGTTTATTGGCTGGGCCGAGTACGCCCAGAACTCCCTTCGTCAACGAAGCACTGGACTCACTCCCTTCCAGTGCGTACTCGGTTTCCAGCCACCTTTATTCCCCTGGAACGGGGAACCTTCGGATGTACCTGCGGTGAACCACTGGTTCCGAGAGAGCGAGAGGGTCTGGGACAAAGCACACCACCACCTTCGGCGAGCTTTGAGCAGGCGCAAATTGACAGCAGACCTTCGACGCTCCGACTCACCCCCTTACCAGCCTGGTCAAAAGGTCTGGCTGTCCACACGAGACATCAGACTGCGCCTGCCTTGTAAGAAGCTCACTCCCAGATACGTTGGCCTCTTCGTCATCCAGAAGCGGATAAACCCGGTCACATTTCAACTCAAACTACCCCCTCAATATAAGACCCAGCCCACGGTCAGTCATAGTTCGAGGTGTGTGCACATCCCATCCTCCACGAGTTCCTGGCAATACAACCACCAACAAGATATCTTTTATCAGTCCTCAATACCACTAATATCATCCTGCAATATTTACCCGTCTGCTCATCTTAATAAACTCCTGTGTAAATTCCATCATCCTCTGTGTCGGGTCTGCTTCACGTAACAGTTTCTTAGTGTTGCGTGTTTTGATTTCTCCTCGAGAGGCTGCGTGAACCTCGCCTCAGCAGCGCAACATTATACTGTCAATAGATGCATTATATACAGTAGCTATATCCACTATTCGCCACTTACTCTAAATATAATAAAATCAGAATAATACTTGTGTTTTGGTGTTTACATAGTTATTTTTGGTTACTGATGTTTTAATCATGTTACTTGTCTGGCATTAATGAAGCATTAATGTTGAGCCCTGGAGTCTATGTGCCGGGGCTTAGCCCCGGACAGCACCTGCCCAGTTTAAACCCTGCCTGTAAGCACACACAGGGTTTAATTGTTTAATTCTCCTTTAACTTGTTAAGGAGCTATTCACAGAGGACCTGTTCTTGTGTTCACAACAGATGCAACGACGAAACCCTCAAATTAAGTGTAGATTATGATATTTATGAGTAGAGTGAATGTAACATTTGAGAAGGAGAACGTGTTTTGATTGGATGTGTGATCATACATGTAGTGCAGAAGGACACTGATATTCAACTCACCTTTCACAGAGAGAGAAACGGAGCTTAAATGTGAGGATGATGGCCTTTTATCTCTCTGTCCTCCACACCAGTACTGACCCTGATCAGACTCAGTAGCTCCTCTGATAGTGAGAGTGTCTCTGTTTATAGTGTAACGATCAGACGTCTGTAACATTACACTGTCTTTATACCACACATATCTCCAGTCATCTGTCCAGCCATCTCTCCTGTCAAATCTCCTGTCATTTGTCAGTCCATTTCTCTGTCTCCAGTCACTGTGAGACTCTATAACACAGGTCAGATTGACTGTCTCTCCAGTGAATACAGGACTGTCTGGTGTCACAGTCAGTGTAGATGTGGGTAAATCTGTGAAGAAAGACAAAAACATAAAGTGACTTAAGGTCTGCATGAAATCAAAATTGACTTTATTTATTTATTAGACTTTATTAGAATGGCATTTCTTCTCTGATGACGTCAGTTTGATGGCTTTGGCAGAATATCTTTAAACACACCCCTCCGACCGTTTTCTGCTATGAGTGAGAGACAGAGAGGAGGAGCGCAAAAATAAACCCCTGCCCTCTACTCAATATTCAGTTTCAGCTGGAAATATATCACAACACTGAAATAAAGTTGGCAGCAACTTCCGGTTCATGCGGACTTTAAACAACTCTTTTGTTTTAATTTTGTAAATGTTTCACAGAACTGAACAATTGATCCACACATACATCCAGTGAAACGACAGACTTCTCTTTGGTGACGTATGCTGGATTTCTTCAGTTTATTTCATTTAGTTCACTTTAACCAGGAGCTGCAGCTCTGCAGAGTTTAGCTTCATCCTTAATTAAACACAACTGATTCTGCTAATCGTAACGAATCACTGTTCTAGACCTTGAGTCGAAGATCCAAACACAGCTTTATTAAGGGGTAATCCATCGTAATAGACAAAGGGTCAACCACAGGACAAACAATAGAAACAACAGGTAAAACGCAGACAAACAGAGAAATTCAGGAAACCAGGCAGAAGATTAAAACCATGACATGAAAACCAGAGCGAGCGTGCAGAAATGCAGCGTAAAATACAAACAAGACTTCAAAATTAGAGTCAGAATCCATCACGGACCGTATTCACAAAACATCTTAAGGCCAAATGTAGTAGGGATGGCTGACACAAATTTAAATTTTCATTTTAGAGTCATTTAACAAATATACATAATCTTTCCATTCAAATGGGAGGAGTTTCTTATAGGGACGGCTGACACGAAGCTGATGTTTCGACATGGTGTCGAGATCCCGAGGCGTGATTCGAAACACCCATGTGACGTGACTAAGGCGATTAGAAGCATCGGGGCGTGGCATACCTGCCGAATCTGCGTTTGATTGACAGGGTCAGGAACAAATCACACAATCGCACATCTGTCTCAACCTAACTCCCACAAACTATAAAAGTGGAGTTAATGCATCTTCACTTCGTGGGTTTTTGTGAGAGGAGAAAGATTTTGAGATATAGTGATATTTATAGTGTAATTTGGTTATATTTAGGCTAGATTAAAAGTTATTATTAAGATATTGATAGATAGGCTATAGACATTGACAGATAATTCGGATAAATATACTGATACATTCATATAGGCATACATTCATATAAGTTAGATAATGACAAGCACAGCAAGTTGATACATAGATTATTTCATATTGATAGATTACATAATAATGGAAGCTCCACGCAAGAGATGCCGTCCATCTGTGATGTGGGAGCATTTCCATTTGGAAACACAAAATAAAGTGAGATGTATGTGTGATAGGCAGCTATAGCCTACTGTAATAATACATCATCCATGATGCGCTGTTTGAGGAGCACTCATCCTGGCTTTTTGGGGGGTGCAGAGGATGGTAACATTGTCCCTGTACCTAGGCCTGCTATTGACACTGCTGGGCCGTCTAAGCAAGGTATGCATTGTATGAAATCTAATACAGATCACAAAGTGTTGAGACACTGTTTAGAAAATCCATATTTTAAATAAAAATCTTTATATGTAAAATAAATAAAAAAAGTCAGACATTGTGGCCCCAAACTCACAGATTTACAGGAGAAACTCTTAAAAATAATGGGCATGTCAGTCCTAATATTAAGACTCCTTAATTTGAGCTTTTAGAGTATTTCACAAAGTGTTTTAAAACTAAAATCAGGTTCTAAATCTGTGAAAAGTTAAGGGTAGTCAAGACCAAATCACAAACCATCATAAAATCACTGATGCCAGCAATTCACCTCGCAACATAAACATTTGATAAACATTTCACAATAATTTCCCTTTAATTGAATTATGTCCTTTAAAATAGTTAAGATGTAAACCATAATGGGCCTTTATAGCCTATTCCACACTCAAACACACATATGCTTGCCGCAAAGCACTGGCAAAAGTAATGAATGAATGTGACAGTAAAACAAAACAAGGAGTTATTTTAATTACTTATTAATAAACTAATATTTTCTGAATCATTGTCTGCTGCAAAGATGAAGTTAACAGTACTGACTCACCATCTTCATAGTAGTGACCAGCCTTTAGAGAGAAATGCGCCTCTCATACGATTACAGAACCAGAGAGTATGCTTTCAATTTGAATTGGTTCTTTTAGACATTTCTAGCTCTCTATAGATATATTTCTCATGTCTATGAGGCAAGTTTTTGCTGAGTTTTGGTTCTTTTTTGTGATGCGCTCCAGTTCAGTGATGGAGACGGCAGAAAGCACATCATGTTTGTTTTCTTTATTTTATAAAACCAGAATATTGTGATTGTACACAAATAAATGTAGAATGATGTATTACTCTTCTTATCTTTATGAGCAAAAATGACAGTAGATTTTATGTTTCCACAATTATTAGGAAAAAATGCCAGTGATCGCAGATGCCTTTTGTGTGCTAATAGCTTCCACACAAACACTCAACAGCGCACATTCCTGTAGGATAACACTAGAGCGTGCAGACATGTAAAGTTGCTATGTTTTATTTTCAAATGTTAATTTGATGAGGTAAATATTTAAGTCGTGACATATTGTCAAGTATGGTGACCCATACTCGAAATTGTGCTCTGCATTTAACCCATCCAAGTGCACACACACAGCAGTGAGTAGTGAACAAATGCACACACACAGTGAACACACACCCGGAGCAGTGGGCAGCATTGCTCCAGCGCCCGGGGAGCAATTAGGGGTTCGGTGCCTTGCTCAAGGGCACCTTAGTCATGGTATCGAAGGTGGAGAGAGTGCTGTTCATTCACAATCCCCACCTTCAATTCAGGTTATAAGCCCAACTCCCTAACCATTAGGCCACGACTACCCCTAATTTTTTATTTAATTATTTACCTCATTTTACAATATTTCCCAGATCAAATTACCCACAGAGACCAATCTCCTCTCAACCAAGTGAGCTTAATTACATCATCAATAGCAATAAGGTTAACCTCGCTCTTTCTCTTAGATTAGATTTCTCCCAGTTCCTTAGTAAAAATGGGTCTCAGCAGCTTTGTGAATATGTTTTAAGAAAGACTCTAATTAAAGAACTTTTACAGCTACTAAGGAAAACTGATGAAAAATGTTTTGTGAATACGGCCCGGGGTTACGCAGAGTGAGTTCACAAGATAATGAGCGACAGGCGATCAGGCGAGATGAGTCCAGGCAGTGGGTAATACAGTCCATGGCTGCATCCGAAAAAACTGAAAAATGCTGCCTTCGGAGGACACATCCCAAGGTAGGAAGGCATCAAGGCACGTCCGAATAGAGCGGGGAACTATGACGTCACTCTGCAGGCGGATCGGCGGTTAGCATGAAACCGGTTCCTCCACAAAAAGCTAATAGCATTGTTCCACAGGCTTTTGGATTATCGCAAAAAATAAGCTCTGTGTTCAATCATAGTTCATGAAACTTACACGTTTTGTCCATCAAGATAATCTTCACAAAATAATATAACTTTTATGAATTTTGAAGGCTATAAACGAACTACAGCACCGCGGTCGCTCGTCTTCAGCATCACCTCCAGCGCGCTCCCGACAACTGTTTCAAACTTATTTTAACATGTTCAGTGAAGGATTTACTCTGTATATGAATGTTAATCCACACTACATGAACCATTTCATATAAACTGGAATAAATACAAAACTAGAGCCAATCTAAAACTGAAATGAGACATTATAGTGAATAAATGAACTAAAGGACATTTGAAAGCAGGTATTTCTGTACATTTCGAAATTAGGTGCATTAAAAGTCAATAAATCCTTGATTAATATGAATATTTGAATTAAAAATGTGTCTCCACATACCATTCAATAAAATTCTAGTGCATTTAGTCTATTAAATAACAGCAGAGTGAGCGAGTTTTTGTATATGGTAAGATTAAACTTATTTTAGTGAACAAAGTACCACATTTCAGCTCTCGTTTTGTTAGGGTGGGTACACAAAATGTTATTTTATCCTTGCTGAAAAGCTTCTTGTGGCCGTAAACATTTAATTTTAACGTGGCTTTAAGCACTATGCATCATTAAAGTTTCACTTTCACCACGTAAAGCCGGTAAATGTGGTGTTTACATGGATTAATCGTATGAGTTTACCTTATAGTAAGAACCCAGAGTTTCATGATCAGTGAGTGATAAACTCGAGCATCTTCCCTCCGAAGACTTGTGTCGCATGCAAAGCAAAAAAACATTGTTGAACAACAATATAAAATGCAGGAAACTATTTGGTTATTCTACAATTAATTGAATTACAAATTGTACTACAACTGGAAAATACTAAATTGATCAACTATTCGGCGTGATGACGTTTAATGTCTCCGACAGCGCCTGTAGTCCCGTTTAGCAACTTGTTAGCAACCGTCTTTTTTAAGAAACTAACAGTTAAAAAAAAATCACGAGAGGGGTGTAACTGGTGTAACTGGTGTGTTTTATGTCGTAGAAAAAAACGTGAAAGTATCTTGAGCTTGTGTGAACCACGGACCTTATTTCAGGGATTTAACCAAAATCCCATTCAAAAAACCCATTGACTCTGGGACGATGAACCGGAAGTGATAAAATGCTCTCGCTTCCAGGTTTTCGCCTACAAAGTGACATCATAGTTCCACCACTCAAGATCCATAGATGTATCCTTCGCTGCCTTTGGTATCCCACAATCCTGTGCGTTCCATTCCGTGACGGTTGAGCTAAAAAATAAAGATGGCGTCTGAAAGTTGCGTTTGGTTGTTAGTTTGTGTGTAAAAGTATATTTCTGATTAACTTTTTGCACTTTTGATGTTATTTCTAGCGAGAAATTAGTATTATAGTAATTAAATAATACTAATAATAGTAATTAATATTTGTTTAGTTATCACCAAAACTCAATCTATTTTGTTGTAGATCATTAAACCGTTACGCTGCCTCAGAAGCCTGTCCGAAATCAGTTTAGTGAGTGCCTTCACTAAACGCTGCCTGCAAAGTCATTGCCTCATAAGGCAGCGAGGCAGCAAGTCAGCTGCCTAAGTTTCGGGATGCAGCCATGAAAAGAAAACAAAGACAGAAGGAGAGCCCTCTTGTGGCTATCATACACTTTTACATTTTGACATTTCAATCATACAGTCATGTGTTTGTCTACTCTTTTCTTGACTTTATCAGCATTTTAATCCATCTTGTAGATGACCCATCTTGTAGGTTCACTTAAAGTGGGAACTAAACGTCTTTTCCAACTTGAAATATACAGTCACAAAGAATTGTTTATTACACAGAATCTGTACCAATATCATGGACCATAAGAACTCTTAAGTAATTGCAATTTAATAAATTTAAGTTGGTCCAACTTAAAATAAGAAGTTAACAACACATTTTCAAACTGTTATTTGTCAGTGTAACTCAAAATTGTCAAGTTCACTTAATGTACTTCTTTAATTATGCATTAAGTTGGCGCTTTAGGAGCAAATATAGCGGCTTCTCCGAGATAGGTATAAACGGAGGTTGGAGCCAGCTCCAAATGGGCGGGACTTGTTAATATTCCCTACACCAAACTCATATTTATTCAATGACATCATTGCCTTTTGAAGTTTAATCCAGCTGTATTGAGGTTCTTGTCTTTCCATCCCCAACTGTAAGACCTCTTGAAATTATAATTAAGACTTTTCTTATACCATTTAACATGTATAAAATTTATGGCCATAAAAAGTTTTAAATAAGTAAATTGAGAGGTTTTTAAGGACCCACAGTATTTAAGTTAGCCCGCTGGGCAGGGCAGTGATACATTTTGGAAGCCCAACTGGAAAACGCAATAGCCCCGTGATTTTGCGAGCCCTGGGTTTCCTCAATTTTTTAAAGAAAAGTCAACTGATCGCTTTTTACAGTGTTAGTTTGGGCTCCTCCTCAATGCATCCTATAGAAATGTTGTAAAATCTCTCACACATCCAGTCGGTTTTTTCATTTTTTATCATGTAGACAATGTTTTTTACTTAAATTATTTTTCTAGCTGACTGATGAGCTTATGGATGGCCAGTGGTTAGGTATTGTTACGTGGCATTGTTTACAAGCTTTACAAGATTTCCAGTTTGACACAGAATGAGCGATTACATGAGACATTTCAATAAGTGTAGGCTCTCTTATAAAATAGCCTACCTTTTGATATTAATTCACATTCATTTCATACTATAATAGAGAAAGATATAATGGGTTCACTTGCCGCTTGAACTGAGGCGCTAAAGCGATTACACCTGCCGCAATAAAGAGCGCCAAAATCGTATTTATTTTATGAATTTTGTTATGAATTTGGCAGAATGTTAAAGCTGATACTTTGTTTATTAAAAAGTAACAAAGCACAAAGCTTATTGTGATTACTGGACGGCAAGTGCGCTGCAAACAGGCTAATATGAAGTTCACGCATTTACAGAACTCAGCATATAGACTAAAGATCTTGATAACAAGAAGCCATATTAGTAATGATTATAATCAGGGGTGCACATGAGTTTTTCAGCCTGGCTCTCATATGAGAACCTGGAGATTTGGTTTGGTCCTCACACGGGCTGTGACATGTAGTGTGACCCATAAAATATAACTCTAAAATTTTTTATTAATAATAGTGATAATATTATTGCACTTTATTTATTTATTTTATTTTATTATTATTTTTTTTTAATAAAATAACTAACTAAAAATAATGAACTAAATAATCAAGTGTGATAATACCATTTTATTTTAAAATAAAAAGGGAGTATTACATACAAATGCAATTATTTTATAGTAAACAAAAATAAAATGCTAACATTTATTATTATTATTATTATTATTATCATTATTTTAATTTTAATTTTCATCATTTTCAAACGTAAAATCAGCGAGCTTTTATTTTGGCGGGTTGCCGGCAAGTAAGTATTATGCGCTTCCGGGTTTAGCGCTGCTGATGGAAGAGCGTCAGTGAATGAAATGTCACAGTTTTGCTTTGAAAACGGCAGCGGTAGCCTAGATTGTGCTTTCAGTTTGGATAGAAATCTTATACAGTACAGTTTGTCGATCTAAAATGGTAATTGTGCATTAACAGCTGTCAACCATGTCGATACGTAAATGCGCTGTCAGAACTTATTTACGCAGCGCATTTTAAATTTTGGTGAGTGAAGTGATCACATCTCAGGATCCACTCAACAAACACTGACAAGAGATGGACAGAAACAAGTCCCGCCTTCATTTATTTTTTTAATTTTTTTTGGATAATCATTAAGATGACAGAAGATATGATCTGTTGCTACTGTTTCCTTGTGACTTTAAAATGTGGATGTGAGTCCTGAGAGTTTTAAGAGACTTTAGTTTAAAAAATGCAGTTTTCATTCTCATAAATAACTGAACTCTATGTAAGTGTAACTAGATTCCTAAAACAGTATCAAAATCACTGATCCTTTAAACGTCTTATGCATTTGAACAGAACAGTGACTAGAACATGTGATAACAGCATTAATAACAGCAATCATAGGCTACAGGGCTTCAATATATACCCTCCTGGTTAAATAAAGGTATAATAAAAAATATATATATGAGCGACTCTAGAATATCACACACTTGAACAACTAACTCAACTAAATGAAAAAGAAAGAGTCAAACAAAAAAATGCCAGATTTGTTCTTTTTCTTAGATGCATGTTTTCAGTGATTGATATTTTCATTGCACTATTCATAATATATTTATTTATACTGGACAATTTATAACATATAACTGCATAATGATTGGGGTTTTAACGTATTATTTTAAATTAAATTATTCTATTTTTCCAAAAGAAAATGCACAGGGTTATAGTAAAAAATACAACTCTCACATGTATCTGTCTGACAGATAAACTGTATGCTGTTATTTCAGCATGGCTGTTAATTTAATTATTTTAGCAAATAATGTTCTACATATATTGTTCTATTAAATCAGTCAGAGCTACAATGCTAAACTTATGCACCCTGGAGCAACAAATAATGATTTAAATGAGCATTGAACAGATGTGAATATGAACACTCACCTGATACAGTCAGTGTAACAGCAGCACTGATGTCTGATCTCTGTGAGTCTGATCTCTCTCCTCTACAGCTGTATTCACCGCTATCAGACACAGAAGCTGTGAAACTGAACTCTGCTGTTGTTGTTGTGTATGGACTGCGAGTGTTTCCATCTTTAAACCAGCTGTATCTCC
This sequence comes from Onychostoma macrolepis, assembly GCF_012432095.1. Classification (NCBI taxonomy): domain Eukaryota; kingdom Metazoa; phylum Chordata; class Actinopteri; order Cypriniformes; family Cyprinidae; genus Onychostoma; species Onychostoma macrolepis. The sequence continues at coordinate 44,662,118 of NC_081161.1, forward strand.
ACTGAATGTCTCCTGCTGGCTGTATGTCACATGTGAGAGTGACTGTCTCTCCTCTGAACACACGCTGATCTGGAGTCACCTTCAATACAGGTTTTGGTCTCTCTGTATTAATACACATATGAGTAAATATTGATCGTCTACAGTATCATTGTATCAATCACTGTTATGAACTCAAAACCTCCTCGTGAGAAAAACACTGCATTCTGGGCAAATAAACATCAAAGAACTACAAAACACTTCTCATTTGTTAATTCACAGTACCTTGAGTGAGTCCAGCGCGGATGAAGGACATCAGCACTAAAAGAAGAAGAAACATGAATATGATGCAGTTTCATTCATTCAACTTTTAAAATGTATCTTAACTTACTTACATTATTATTAATTTAGTCATTTTTCACTAAGTCATGTATCACTGCAATCTCTAGAATAAGCTATAACAATTTCAACTCGAATTAATGTTTCATCTTCTTTCATTTATTTGACAAATAATTTTGTATTGTAGTGTCAGGGGCATCATGCACTCATTATTTTTGAGGGGGCACGAGTGAAGGGGGGTCAGCAGCAATGATACCACTGTATAACTGATATATGTTCATGTTTTATTTATTTTTTATTTGTATTCTAAATATTCCCAAACTATATAATGAAATATCTCGCTTCTCAAATATGTGTAAGTAAATGCATTTTGCACCTTTATAGATTGTTAGTTGATCTACTGGTGATGGACAAAGTAGCCTAATACTGTAATCTATTAACTTTGCATAAAAACCTGTCTTTTTACTTAAGAACCAGATATGTCATGCCATAACATATTTTAATATGACTGACTTTGTATTTAATGTGAATTTAATACAAATATTGTAAGTCACTAATTTGCCTATAACACTTTCATTATACAGAAAGAAAGCAAAGAACATTTATCAAAGAACATTTTCACTTCAGTCCAGTGAGTTCAAGCACTCTCAAAACTCCCATAATAATATCTCAAGCTGTTCACACTGTGAATGAATCTCTTACATTCATCTTCATTCTGCTGTTTTTGATGTAAGAATTCATTCAGCGCGCGCGGTGACAGCGTGTTTTAGCGATGACTCATTTGAATACCTCTGAATCTCTGATTGGTCCTTGCATTCATAAATTCAACAGAATCGTGTGTGATTGGTTATAATGTGCAGCCAGCGAACTCAGATTTGAATTTAGCAGCATGGTGATGTTTTCCTTTTTTATGGTTTACAGCACAAATCGCGCATTGCACCCAGAATCGTTTGGTGTGATATGATACCAAATTTAGGGGGCCAAGCTTGTTGACACGGGGGCACTGCCCCCTTAGAACCGTCCCTGGAAATACAGTGAGTGAGTCTGATAAATTGTGAATTAGCTGTCATCATCAAAGCTTGTGCAGCCAGCCGCTCTGTCGAAATCTTCAGACATGTTTATGAATACTGTTTTATGTAGCTACAGTGTGCATCTTCTTCTGCTTGTAAAGAAGGTGCAGCGCATGCAGGTTCTACGACTCCTGCTTTAGCAGCATCACACACATGCGCTGTGGTGCTCTCCTGAATGTTCATTAAAGACTGACACAGAAGAGAAATAATGCTTAAATAAAGTTGATATTTTTGTTTTCTTTGCACAAAAAAAAGTATCCTCATAGCTTCATAGCTTCCTTACTATGTTTCTGTTTTTTGTGTGATTCAACGGTCTAAATACTTTATCATATGTGACTCTGGACCACAAGACCAGTCTTAAGTCGCTGGGGTATGTTTGTAGCAGTAGCCAAAAATATTTGTAAAATTATTGATTTTTCTTTTATGCCAAAAATCATTAGGATATTAAGTAAAGATCATGTTCCATGAAGATATTTTGTACATTTCCTACTGTAAATATATCAAAACTTCATTTTGATATATTTACATGTATAAATCTCAATTTCCAAAAATGTACCCTTATGATTGGTTTTGTGGTCCAGGGTCACATATATTTTAACATGTCATCACATTAAATTTGAACAATAAAGAATACAATTTGCAGTCGGTGCTGATAGCCTTGCAGTGTGCCAACATACAGCTGTTATTGTGCTAATCCTGACACGAGGACCTTTCCTGATCCACCCCACACTTCACTTCCTGTCAATTCTGATCTGTACTGTCTCAATAAAACCAAAACATGCCAGAAAAAGAGAATAGAATCAGCAGTAAGACTAAAGTCACAAACCCTCCTACACACAGCACAACCTGTTGAGATTGATCTTCAACTGAATACAACATATTAGAAACAGAAAACAGAAGAAAGTGTAGAAGAGGGCAGCCAAACTCAGTTCCTGGACGTCTGAAGCTCTGCTGATTTGAGCTGATTTGAGAACTACAGATAACAAGGCTGGAAACACTGCTGGACTGTGGCCCTTCAGGAACTGAGTTTTGCACCCCAGATATAGAATATAATAAAATACTTACGGAGAATGAGAGGCAGTGCACCGGACCCCATACTGACACATTAATAAAAAAACTGCTATTCGGTGTAATCTAAAACAGACACTTCCTGTTTAAACCGTCATTTCACACTTCAAGAAGAGACGAGGGAGGAGACGGAACTCTTTACAGAAATAAATGAAGAAATAGGAAGAAAAACAGATCCATTCTAAGATATTGAGCTTCTTTTTTTAGTGCATGCAAGTTGTTAGAGCTCTGTTTCTCTACTTGAAGATACGTTCTTTCAGAATTGTTCTGAAACTGTTATTTTGTTCATTCACACTCACAGCCGCACACATTAAGATTAGATGTCACGAGGTAACATCTAATGTAGGCCTTTTCATGTAATTTGAGTTTTGCTTTTTGTGCTTTGCAGCTGAAGTGTGCTTCATTCTGGAGAGATTGTGAGTAGCTCTGGTCTCAGTTTGTCGGACAAAAGCCTTGCCTTCAACACAGACGACAGGCAGCTGCAGTCAAGACGAGTGGAAAAGAGCTGCAGAGAACAAAGCAGAAGTAACACCAGCAACTATCAGCTCAACTCCATCCACTCACTGAACACTTTTATTAGGACTTTTACGCCAAACTGAAACCCTCACTCTCATATCATTCTAAACCCATAAGACCTTCGCTCATCTTCAGAACACAAATTAAGATATTTTTATTCTTAAAGGCTAATCTGAAACTTCACCCAAATTTTACATTTACACATTTAGCAGATGCTTTTATCCAAAGCGACTTGCAGTGCATTTAGGCTATACATTATATATATTTTTTTATTAGTATGTGTCAAAATTGACAATTCTGTCTCACTCTCATATCATTCTAAGCCCACATGAAGATCATTCATCTTCATAACACAAATTAAGATATTTTTGATGAAATCCGAGAGCTCTCTGACCCTCCAAAGACAGCAAGGACAGGTCCGACCCTCATATTTTTCATGTTCAAAAATTAAACTTGTTCTCTGAATGACTAATTTGCTGTTATACTCATATGAATGTCTGCATGACATGTATAATTCAGTTTAGACAGTTTGCAAGAATGTTTAGCATCCGAGATCGGAGCCGTCCCAGAGGTACCACAAGCAAAACTGTCACACATTGGAGGGAGAGGCACACAAGGGTAAGTCAGGTAAGAGCTTCTTTATTAACCAAACTGAAGGCAACATCTAAAGGCAAGTGCAATAACTCAGAGTTCAATGAAGCTCAATAAACTGAGGAATTAAGCGTCCTTATCTTTCCTTCTTAGTGGAATCAACTGGAGAAAGACAGCCATGGAGCCACAGCGATCCAGCATGTACATGACAAGACAGATGAAGAGCTTGTAACCTCAAGACCAGACAATGAGGGTATGGATTGAGTGAAGTCTTATAGGGAGCTTGATTAGTGGCAACAGGTGAGGAGGATTCCCTGATGACGGTCAGGTGTGAGTGATTACTGATGGAGTGCAGGTGAGTGGCAGGAGGGATGCTGGGAAATGCAGTGCATTTCAACTGGTGACTGTGACAAAAACGGGTCCGTATCGGGTTCCACTTGCCCTGCACAATGGATCTGGAACAGACCCTGTATCCGGACCCGTTCATTAAGTGGATATATACCTTATTTAATATGGCCAAAACTAGTTAAGGAAATACCTAAAGTAGAGCTGACAAACATTACATAGACTAGATTGCTCTATAAAAGCTTGAATATTCAATATGTCTCCCTTTATTAATATTAATAAAGCATAAAATCATTCAAAACTTGAAAAAATCTAAACTTTCCTTAATAAAAATAATAATAAATAATTTAATCAAATGCAACCACAAATTGTACAAAAACATTGTTTTATTTAATGAAAACTTACATCTAAAAAGAAAATTCAGTTCAGTAATTTTGTAAAGTTAATCTTTACGAATGAATTAGTTCAATTCAGCTATAAGGAATTTTATAGCACACAAAAATGTCATTATTCATTTTGAGTCAGCTTGATGTTGATTTTATAAAATTCAATATCAGTGAAAATGTTATTGTCAGTCAAATCAATATTATTCCTGAATATTTAGTGTTTTTTAAACCTCAGCTAAGCAATCCAGAGGTGACAGTGGAACCCAAACTCCAGCAGGTGACTGAAACCAAGAAAAAACACCTGGAGCAGTCAGCTCAGCTCTCCTCTGGTTAAATGAACAAAGATGGTGTGATTATGATTTCAGACTGCATCACTAGTGAGATTGTGGACTGATGTCATTCACGATATTTCATCCAGCTCCTACTGCTGAAGATCAGGATCCGTCACGCTGTGATTCGGTCGGAGGAGAAGTTGTAGTCTGTCCAGCAGGGCTGCTGTTTATCCAGTAGTGGACGGCTGGTTTAACAGTGACTGTAAGCATGATAAAACTGCATCGTGGTCCTAGCAGCTCCTGGCCGGACACGTTCACTGCTGGCCGTAGGGGTCTGTGCAGAGGACTGTGTCTCGTGGTCTTCGCTGAGGATCTGTGATCTGATGTCTGTCCAGTCGTGATGTTCACTTGTTGTGGTCTTCACTGATGTTGTGGTCGTCTCCGGGTGCAGGTCCATCATCTGGTCTGGATACGGACCGCATCCGGCTGACTACGATAACCTTAGGACAAGAGTGACACAAAAACACTGAAATAAGCAACAAGTATCAGTGTTGACTTTTTCTCACAGCACCTGTAATCACACAAACACATTTTCATACAAATTTCATGACATCTCATAGCAAAGATTACTGTTATATGTAGGATGTAAAAGTAGGTTTGTAAACATTTAACCTTAAATATTGATATGAATCTTTTGACATTGCACATTTATTACATGTTAAAACTAGTTGGCTAAATCAAGTTTAAAACTCTATTTAATCTTACTTTTAAAGATGAAGTAGAATATTGAATATTGAAGGATGAAGTAGAATCAAAAACCAGGCTGGAGCACTTGAATGATCTGTAAAGCTGAAACAGAACACACACACACACACACACACACACACACATGCAGGGGACTCTCCATAATCGTAATGATTTTTATACTGTACAAACTGTATGTGCTATTGTCCTACACCAACCCTACACCTAAACCTACCCCTTACAGGACACTTTCTGCATATTTAGATTTTCAAAACACTTCATTCTGTGCGATTTATTAGCTTGTTTACCCCAATTTAGTCCCCATGAGTCTGTGTGTATTCAGGTTTAAGTCCCCACCTGAATAGAAAAACAGCTACACACACATTGGTTTTTCATGTTTTATGGGGACATAATGGTTTTTATACTGTACAGACCGTATATTCTATCGCTCTACACCTAAACCTACCCTTTCTGCTTTTTTAGATTTTCAAAAAACTTTCATTCTGTTTGATTTATAGGCTTGTCTCCTCATGGAGACCAAAAATGTCCCCAAAAAGCAGAAAAAAAAAAAAAAATGCTGTCGTTTATTTTAAAATCAGCTGCCGAAAAGCAGAAATCAAGGTATCACTATATAGATGTAATGTCTAATGTTAAGGTTTGTTTTTAAGTTTGACATGAGACCGCTCCACACTACGCTCGCTGGAAGTAGGATGCTGCCATCTTGGAAACCACATCAAATAACTCGTGTCACTGAGGTCAGGGTTGATCGATCTGCACCAAGTTCACAGGTGGGATATCCAACATCAAGTGGTGATCCAGACGTTATTTCCAAGTAGGAAATGAGAAAAATCCAAATGTTAAGTTTCTGAAACACAACATAACGCCACACTTTACACATTAGGCACAGAATTCTGGGTTAACAGCGTAAACGAGGTAAATCCCAGGTAAAAGACAATTCTGTGCAACGTTCCTTTACCAGGGGATAAAAGTGAGTTTTAGAAAAATAAAAGACAACTTGGGGCTAAGTGCAGTGTTAAAAGCCCTTTTAAGGGGAAATCTAGGCCATACTGGTAGCCTACTTTTAGTATTAAAAAACTGCACCTGATGTGGCTGCGAACATCTTGTGGTTAAAATGTAGTTTGTGATTTGATTCACTGAGTGTTTTAGATTCACTGAGCAGTATGTGACACATGCAAGTTGAAGATGTTTGCAAGTTCATCTCATCAAAAATAAACAAGTAAATAAAATAAATAAAAACACTGTATCAACTGGTGGCTTGAACAGATTTTACTGCTGTAATTGTGCCCACGTTGTTGTTAATATGGAAAGGCAAGTTTATTTATGTAGCACATTTCATACACAATGTTTAATTCAAAGTGCTTTACATAAAAGGAATCACAACAATAAAACAGGGAACTTTTAAAATGATTTAGAAATTGATTTAAAATGAATTTAAAACAGTTAAGAAAATGATTATAAATAGAATACAGTGCAGTCAGTTCGGACGTAGCACAGTGTTCATCAGTAAATGCACAGCTGAACAGATGAGTTTTGAGTCTGGATTTAAATGTGGCTAATGTTTTAACAGATCTGATCTCTTCTGGAAGCTGCTTCCAGCTGCGGGCCGCATAATAGCTAAAAGCAGACTCTCCTGGTTTTGTGTGAACCCTTGGTATTTCTAACTGCCTCCAAAATGGCGCTACGGTGAGACGGAGAGGAGACGAATTGTTTTTTTTTTTATTTTAAAATTTTTCTTTGCATACAAAAAGTATTCTAGTCGCATCATAAAATTCATATTGAACCACTGATGGCAGATGGACAATCCTGACGATACTTTTCATGGAGTAACCCTTTAAGAAGCAACCTCCGTGATTTGATTCTGGAGCCGGGCCTGTCTTACAATACAGAACAAACAACAAAAAATGGTTACATACTGCCACAAATTCATGCCATATTTTTAGATGTCTATTAACATACTTCTGTCAGGACGTATGCATAAAGTTTGGTTTGGCGGTATGGTGCTGTTCTGTGAAAAAACTCCCTGCCATCCGTGCAGCCTGTCCTGACTCTCCACCACATCACCTCAACAGCTGTATTTCTTTTTTGTAAATGTTGCATGTTTTTGCCATTTTGATGACATACTATTTTTATTCCACAGCACTGAATTACAAGTAAAAATAAACCCAGGAATAACATGCTTCTCAATTAATTTAATGCCGATTGCAACAGAAAAGCAGTCTATTAATGGCACCTTCACTAAAGATAAGGCTTGAGGTTTCCTGAACCGAACTGTCTTTTCTCACAGATGAAACACTGATGTGACCTAACTGTCCATGATCATTTGCTTCAAACAGTAGAATTATAATACACAATATATTTTATTCTAAAATCACTTTAAGCATGCATTGCATTAAACACATTTAGCTTCATATTTAATAATCATTTGAAATATTAATATTCATTCCCTATACAGGAATAACTGCTGGATTTCTCGAGTCACTCACCTTGGAGAAGAAAAACCAGGAGAACTCCTAAAATGGAGCAGCAGGACTCTTGAAAGACGTTCATGTCCAGAAGTTTAGACGACAGACTGAGGCATCCGTGACAGTTTGTTACTGACCACCACTGCATTTCATCAACCAATATCTGCAGTTCATGAGAAGTTGAAGTGAAGCATTATTTTGTGTCGATGCAGATGAGTATCACTGAACTACAGGAAAATCATAACAATTCTGTGATTATTTACTTATATTTAGAGGTTTCAGTTCCTCTTGAAGCTCACAGACTGATACAATGTTCAGGTCATTTCATGATAGTCAATGTCAGCTTCAGAGGAAAAGGCAGATGGATCTGTTGGTGGATTTTGGCTGAGTATAATTAACAAACAATTAGAAATTTACAACACTATTATAAAGACTTTCAAGAAGCTGAGAATAACATTCAGTGCTCCAGACTGTCATCAGATTTCACTCATGAACACTGTTGTTGAAGTTTGGTTATAATAATAAAATATAATAAGAAATTTGTAATAAAATTTAATAAAGTGAGATGCAGTGTTGATGTGTGTAAAATGTGTGGTTTATAAATATCTTCAGGGTGTTTCCTCCGTCCTTTGTGGAACAATTAATGGAGCCTTTTCACATTTAAAGGATTGGAAGTAAACTATAACATTATAAACTTGTACATGAGAGACCACAATTATTATTATTATTATTTATTTTGTATGTGTTTGTGTTCCCACAAACTTTTTGGATCAATATTTTATTTCAGTGCTAAAAGACTGTAATTTAAATGTAATTAAATCAGAGATCTGCCCTCTTATAGCCCTATAGACACTGAGGACAGAGAGACCTGATACTTTGTGCTATACATCTGAATAATGTAGATACTCCATTACTGCTTTGTGTTTAGCCAATTAATTATGAATCTAAATTATAAGGTACTTCTATTATGAAACGATTTCAAAAAAAAAAAAATCATTGTTTTCATCACTGTAAAAAAGAAAAATGGGGCTATTACCCGTCTAAGGTTTATACAACAAAATCACCTTTTGGATAATCAGCAGTTAATTCTAGTGAGTCTCCAACAGCTTTGTGCACAACCTCTGCATCTGAATCAACACACGACCCTACGATACAGAACAAACAACAAACAATGCTTACATACTGACACAGATTCATGCCATATTTTTCACATTTAGATGTCTATTAACATACTTAATAAATACCAGTTTGACAACAATAACAAAACCAATGAGAAAAAAGGAACAGAAAGTTGACAAATAATGAAAAAGCCATGAAAAGAAGCTCACAGAGTCTGAGTTTATGCTATCAGCACAGACCGTCTCACACTTCTCACTCTGTCTTTATTCATTTATATTGCTCAAAGATCCTCAGAGTGTTTCCTCCGTCCTTCATGGAGCAAGTAATGGAGCCTTTTCACATTTACAGGATTGGAAGTAAACTATAACAGAATAAACTTGTACATGAGAGACCACAATTATTATTATTGTGTTTTATTATGTTTTATTTATTTTGTGTGTGTTTATGTTCCCACAAACTTTTTGGAACATCAATATTTTATTTCAGTGCTTAAAGACTGTAATTAAATCAGACATCTGCCCTCTTATAGCCCTATAGACACTGAGGACAGAGACTTATGCTGGAAAACTAACCTGGTCCAGGCCTGCAAACTATCAGACTAAGCTGAGCTCCTCTAACACTGACCAATATGAATGCAATGATATTACTATGACTCTCTCATACACTCTTATAGCCATACGTTCTGTTACATGCTAGCCCTCTTTTTGTCTAGAGGTAATGGGCATAGCAGTAACAATCTTTGGAGAGAGAAAGAACAGGGACCTCTTGTCTCCAGCCCCAATAACACACCTCCAAACAAAAGAACTTGTTTTTTATTTAGTCATAAGAAAAAGAAAAGGAAAAACATTTCAGGAGGGGGCAAAGGCCAACATAACAAACAAAATATTTCTAACTCAATTTTAAACATAACTTACCTATACATAAACCAAAAACAAATGAATAACAAATTGAACTTCTTAACTCCTTGACTACCCAGATAACCAGGAGAAAAGCAATTAAAGAAAAAAAGGCACCCACCTCCCTACAAGTTTCCTTAAAAAACTCTTAAGTCCTAAACAAATGTACAAATCTACAACTAAATTCACAGTAGCACCAATGGTTAGCGCTCAACAGCAACAAAACAAAGTTATCTGGAGCCAGCAAAAAGAAGTCCATGTGACCAGTTACAAACTGCATCCGTCTCCCTTTGCTCTGAGACCGTGCTGGCTTTATGCTGCTTCCTCCTGAGTGCAGCCAATCAGTGGAGCCGAGTTGAATGAGTAACAAATCAGCAACAGGTGTATCCAATCACCTCCACGACAGTGACAGCACATGAAAAAAGAAAAGAAAAACAACAAAAGAAAGCATACCACAAAACACAGAACAATCAAATACAATGCGTGTCAGGACGTAACATCTGGTTTTATGACAGCTGTCTCTTTTAAAGTTAGAAAAGATAGCATTAGAACATTACAATCTAACATCGCTCTTTAAAGCATTAAAGTCACTAAACTAAAAGTTAAAATCACTAAATTAAAACTACATTTTAACTGCTAAGAAACACACATTAACTAATCTGAGTTTAGAAATTAGGACAGCATCAGTTTATTTTATTTACTACCGCTATGCTATCATAAAAATATACCTATATGTAGGTTTAAAATTCTATAAATGGGACATTTAATGTCCAATGGCGAATATTTTAGCAAAATGCATATTTGACAGAATGATTGTGCTCTGTCTGTGTAGTGCGCATGCGCGCAGCAGCTCTCACTGGCGTAAAGCCTCACCCGCTCCTGACAGCAAATGGATATATTTACATGACTTTCTAACATTTACAGATGCAAAATATTGTCGTGACATGTCCGTTATGCACTGGGGAAAACACAACGTCTCAAATACATTAAACAGCACAAATACATTCGCTGTTTGCAGTGATGAATCGATTAGATCCATGATCGACATTAAGGGCTGATTAAGAATAACGTGCACAAATTAGTGAGAGTGTGAACTAATGTGATTATGGTGATTAAGTTCCCAAAGTTAATATAAAACTGGTTAATGTTATTTTTCTAATATTGTAAAATAGTATTTAATTTGTTATTTGTGTTTATGAGAAGGAAAGAGTTTCCTAATCGGAAATTGGACGTGAACGGCCTCTCAAATAGTATTTACTACTGGGAAATTCGGAAATAATTTTGATACCCGAGTTTCCGAGTTGGGCGGGTCATAAACTTTAAACATGGTGGAGGGAACAACCATTGCTGCTGTCAATGCTGTTCTCACAACAACTAGGCTACATCCCTTTGTCTTGTCGTTAAAGTATTGTATTAATAGGCTAGATATGAACGATCATGCGAAGCATATTGTATGTTTTATAAGCAGTGAAATAAGCATATATTTTGACCGAAATTCCAGAATTGTCAGCCAACTGCATGTATACCCAGTCAACAATTTGATCTCACAATGATGTCACTATGAACTCACAATATTCTCATGGTGTGGTCACATTGTGTGTGTCACAGTGAGCTAAAAGTGTAACCACACAGCGCTCTCACTGTGCGCTCATACTGTGCTCAATGTGAGGTCACTGCGCACTCACTGTGCTCAATGTGAGGTCACTGCGCACTCACTGTGCGCTCATACTGTGCTCAATGTGTGCTCATACTGTGCTCAATGTGAGCTCACTGCACACTCACTGTGCGCTCATACTGTGCTCAATGTGAGCTCACTGCACACTCACTGTGCGCTCATACTGTGCTCAATGTGAGCTCACTGCACACTCACTGTGCGCTCATACTGTGGTCATTGTGTGCTCATACTGTGCTCAATGTGAGCTCACTGCACACTCACTGTGCGCTCATACTGTGCTCAATGTGAGGTCATTGCACACTCACTGTGCGCTCATACTGTGCTCAATGTGAGCTCACTGCACACTCACTGTGCGCTCATACTGTGCTCAATGTGAGGTCACTGCGCACTCACTGTGCGCTCATACTGTGGTCACTGTGAGGTCACTGCGCACTCACTGTGTGCTCATACTGTGGTCACTGTGAGGTCACTGCGCACTCACTGTGCGCTCATACTGTGGTCACTGTGAGGTCATTGCACACTCACTGTGCGCTCATACTGTGCTCAATGTGAGCTCACTGCACACTCACACGGTGAGGATCACAGTATGAGGATCATATGAACTCACAATGAGCTCACGCTTTACTCACACGGTGAGGATCACAGTATGAGGATCATATGAACTCACAATGAGCTCACACATTACTCACACGGTGAGGATCACAGTATGAGGATCATATGAACTCACAATGAGCTCACATACTACTCACACGGTGAGGATCACAGTATGAGGATCATATGAACTCACAATGAGCTCACACATTACTCACACGGTGAGGATCACAGTATGAGGACCATATGAACTCACAATGAGCTCACATACTACTCACATGGTGAGGATCACAGTATGAGGATTGTGTGATATCACTGTGATCATCGCGTGATCTCACGTGTTGACTGGGTAGCGCGGTGAATGTTTATGATTGTCAACCAATGGGATGCTAAATTTTATTCTTTCCGACATTAGAGCACTTGAATATGACAAGCTTGTAATCACGACTTCGTAAATGGGAAATAGGAAATTTCAGATAGCAGGCAGCATTAATCCACAATAAGGAAGCTCACCAGTGGCCCCTCGTGAAACATCGTATCATACTACAGACATCAGCAAAGACTTTCTAAAACAGGCAATATTCACTTCAAGAAATTGTGTTAGTCGTTACATTTGAGTGAATGTATTTGAAGAGTGAATTTCACATGTCTCGTCATTCAATGTAATCCATCAGACAAGGAACTGAGCAGCATGTTCTCAACTGAGAATATGGATTGTATTCTAAATACCCTTTTTACAGTGTCAATTTATTAATAGATTATTTTGGTGTTTATCTGCATATCTTCGAAGCTCTAATCTTCGGGTGAAATATGAGATTGAGTGTCATTTTGGTAATTGTAAAAGATGAGTATGAAAAGTGTTTCAAGTTGTTCATGTTATAGCCAGTTATTACTATGCAAAAGTCATACATGTGTTGACCATGTAGTGTACTGAGTTATTGTAGTGTGCATGCTCTCATTGATTCAAAAATTCTCAGTAAATGCAGACACGTGAAGCCATCACACCAGCATCCTTTCTTTAATTCTTTTACACTTCTTTCCAGGAGTGCTACACTAACATTGTCGTTTATGGAACCGCTTTAGACCCGATCGATTTGTTATGCTATTTCATGTCAGGTTTTGGACTTTAATCCCCGCTTTTCCTCGGGTCTCCGTGGTGTTGTTGTGATAGGTCATATTCACGCGCAGAGAACGCGCTTGAGACACAGTTTAGAGAGGAGAAATCAATCTACATATAAAATATTGGCCACAGATTATTGGTCACTTTATAAACAATAAAAGTGTAGCGCATCCACTAGTCATCATAATCGGTTTTTACCGATGCAAATGTGTTAGAAACGATGCATGGTGATACAAATGCCAACTTATCCGATGCACACTTTTTAAACAGATGCATCGTTAATTTTTCTTTTTTTGCCGATGCACCGAGCGAATCAGATAATCTTCCCATCCCTAGTAGATATTTCATTATTGCTTTGTGTGTTATATTTTATTTGCATTAGCCAATTAATTATGAATCTAAATTATAAGGAACTTATATTATGAAATGATTTAATAAAATAAAATAAAAAAAATCATTGTCTTCATTACTGTAAAAAAAGGAGGCTACACCCGTTTAAGGTTTATACAAAGAGGGGGAGGGGTGGGGGGCATATAAGGTTCATTATAGTAAAAAGCTGACATATACAGACATTAATCCAATCCAATAGATCCAATAAATTCAGATATTGACAGATATGTAAACAAAATCAAGCAACGTGTTTATGAAATAAGCAGTTTTGTTGATGGATGTCGGATTTTTATTTGAACTTTTTACCTACAAAAGTAGCCTGTAACGATCATCTTCATATTATATAAAAAGGCTGAGCAGACATTTACAGACATCAATATTAAATATAATTTAACCAGAAAACTAACTTCACTTTAAAAGAGTATTTTCAACAAAAAAAAAAAAAAAAGCGCGCGAGCATACAGTAGAACGTTGGTGATGGCGGCTGTGTGACGTCACAGTAAAACTCCGTGTAGCGCTCGCGCTCAGATCAGATCAGATCACCTGCAGCTTCATCAGTCATTATTACATTATTACACCTTCATCAAAATGGTTTGGTTGGTGAAGGTAGGTCTGACGCCGAACGGGGTTTTTAAGGAGGCCGAGGCGGTTTGCCCCAGTCTGAATCCACAAATCTGAACAAAAAATACTTACTGAACTTTTACATCATTATTCCACCATTATAATCTACCGCTGTTTATTTGCACTGATTTGACTTGCTTGACGAGAAATACCATCAAAAATGTTCAACCTATGTGTATATAATGTCGCTCCTAACAGTTTGATGTGACTGGATTACACAAATAAATAGTAAACCTAGTAATAGTACACAAGTAAACCTGTTTAAGCATTTTATGCATATCTGTATGCATGCTTTGTATAAATTTGTTTAAATGTGAACCAGCTGAGAATAATAGGCTAATTATTCCTAAATATTGTCAACTAATTCGGGTTAAGAGTGTAGCAATGTGCCTCAGTCTCTATTTATGAACAGATTACGGAGCATAAAGTATTAATTCTGAGTTATGTTTATTCTTCTAGAATTTGGTGCGTGCCGTTCATCAGTCCGATGAAAAAATGGATAAAAATCCCAAAAAGGAGGAGAAGAAGAAGAAGAGGGTCAAGTTAGCGCTGTGTTCTTCAGTGGATGTGATGGACTCGTCCAGTGCAGCTCCTGAAGACCGAGACAAACCACCCTCATCTTCCTCATCTTCCTCTTCTTCCTCAGGCAAACGCAGATTTAAAGGTCTGCGGTGCTTCTTCTGCAGAATGCTGTCATTCTGTGGCGTGTCCTCGTCTTCTGAGCAGGATAAGACGTCTTCCATCCAGACTCAGAAGACCAGCGACGACTGAGTGCAGTCGGCAGATCTTCTGAGGAGCTTCAAGAAGTTGATCTGCTGACTGCCGACCAGAAGAAAGAAGCAGTCGGAGGTTACAGACGCTTTCACAGACATTTCTTACATTCTTTTTGAGGTCAGGTTTTCTTAGCTCTATGTGTTTCTGATTGTTCAGGATCTACTTCCTAAAGCTTGCCTAGTTTCTATACCTTTATGTCATCAATAAAAAAGTTTGTATCATTAACATTGACAAAAGCATGTCTTCACAGCAGTAGTTCCTCCTGGTTCCTCCTCATCTGCAGACGTCAGATCCTCAGAACAAACAGCGTCTGAGCTGCAGACTGAGATTCAGGAGACTGAACCCGTCACAGGTAACATATGATTCAGTTCTGCAGCTTTTCTACTCTACTTTTGCTTCATCTGAGCTGTTAAAGCTGTAAAATTCAGATTTACTCCTTTACTGTGAACATTTAAAAAAACAGGCAAATGGTTTGAACAACAGATCATTCCTTGTATTATTTGTAATATTGTAATATTTCTTCTCAGCAGTAGTTGAAGGGACTAAACCTCCTTCTCTCAGTGTTGATGGTCCTTCATCTGCAGACAGAGTCTCTGCTCAAGAGACAAAATCCTTCACAGGTGAGAATTAATTATACATCCAGAGGTTTTAGTAGTAATAAATGCAGATATGCCTTTTTAACTGTGTATTGAAATGTTTTGATACCAGATTATATTTCTGAAAGCGTTAAAAAATCCAGACTGAAGTTCTAGTGTAGACAAACAGTCCTGATATTGAAGTGAATGTTGTCTGTTTTAGAAAGTCTTTGCTGATGTCTGTAGTATGATACAATGTTTGACTAAAACTGCATAATTGATCTCTTTACAGACGCAGCTCTGAGCTTCGAGACCATTGATGTTGAGCGGTGAGTATCTGTGTGTAGCAGCAGGTTACTGACCCCCCCTCATTCAGGAAAAAAAAACATGTTTTCAAATTAATTATGAATGTATTTCAGATTTACAAAAAGTGGTCAAAAAAATATGTTTCAAAATATGTTCATTTAGATGTATTTCTTGGCCATTGTTGTATATTTATGAAAATATACTTAAAAATATTTATATTGATATAATTTTAAAAAGCATTCATAAATGTATTTTGCATTCAGCATAAATGTTGGCTACTCTAAGATTGGAAATGTATTTTCTTGCCTTTGAAATACATATTTTGGCATATAATTAGGTAACATATGTGTGGTGTTTTCTTCAGTCTTGTAGAATTGCTGGCCAGTTTCGGAGTCCAGTGGCATGATCTGAGCAAGGATTCACTGAAGGAGCTGCTCAAGTCTTTGGAGGAACAGGAGGAAGCGTCTGAAGAGAAATCAGCTGAGGAGGATGATGCTGATCAAGCTGCGCTGGGGTAAAGACGCTTTTGAATGTCTGGACGCTCGTGCTTTATTATGAACTTCTCTGCAAAACTAGTCTCACATATTTAGAAACCTTTAGATCAAAAAAGCACAAATACAGTCAGCTGTAGTTTGTCTAATATGTCTGTCCACTAACAACGCTATCTGGTTACAGTCTTCCTAATTTAGGAAACACGTGCTATATGAACTCCGTCATTCAGTGCCTCCTCAGCGTTTCTCCCTTTCGGGAAGATTTGCTCTCGCAGCAGGAGAATCACACAGACAGCGCCACGCTGCTCAGGTACCAGCAACAATTCAACTAATACATCTATCATCTTCATATTTACAGTTTTTTCAACTGCTTACATTTTCAAAACTTTTACAAATCCAAGAATTACACACAAAATGCAAAATGCCTCACATCTTGTGCAAAATGAAGCACTGCATTCAAAACATCACAAACACATCTCAAAAACAAACATTTGCAAACACTTTTGCCATAATATTTTTGTGTGTTACATCGAGAATTGTGTGTTGTGTTTTGCTAAAAGTACTTTCTAACAGTTCTAGTAATATTAATGTGTTTGTTTCCAGAGCGTTAACTGACCTGCACATGAGCCGGATGGACAGCAGTGACTCTGATCTGAAGGAAACACACTTGGCTAAAGTTAAAAGCTACATAGAAAGTCACTTTCCAGTTTTCAAGGGACACTGTCAGCAGGTGAGGACGCCTTAAACCAGGCTTCTTAACTAGATTAATTAGCAAAACTTCCTTGATTATGCTGTTTCACACAAACCAGCCATGACAATTCATCCTGATCTTATCAGCGCTGAACAATATAAATGTGGACTGTTCTGCAGTCTTGGTGACTGTAAGCTGTTTGTTTATGAGCTGGATTTACCTTCTCTATCTCCTCTCAGGATGCACACGAGTTCTTCATGGCTTGTCTGTCCCGTCTAAAAGAGGAAAGCATGAGCTTGAGATCGTCTCATCCCTCATACACTTGCCCCGTGTCCAGTATGGAGTTCAAGCTCAGAAGCGAGCGCACCTGCAACAGGTAATGCCAAGCATCATCTGACATTTAATGTCACCAAAAGTTTGGCCTAAAGATGAATGCATTTGTATGAATTCATGCTCATTCAAAAGAAGCCCAACATTGAAACGTTTATGTTCACTCTGTTATTTTAGCTGCGGCCTCATGAAGAGTTTCACAGAGGAATCAAACTGCCTCTCGCTGGTCATCGGCCCTCATGCGAGTCTCACAGACAGTCTGCAGCAGTACATGAACGTGAGTATCAGCGCTGAAGTCATTATATTACATGAACAGGAGGCTCTCGTGTCTCTAATCAGCTGATGTCTGTGTTTGTTGTCTCAGGCGTCGTTCATTGATTGCGTGTGCAGTCTGTGTGGAGGACCACAGGCCTCTGAGACCCTGAAGTTTCTCTCTCTTCCTCGGTACGACACGCTGCTGATCAGTTACTGATCTGGAGAACAGCCAATCATGAGCTGCTCTGTAACGTCTGATCACTCGCATGTCTCTGCAGGGTCCTGGTCCTTCTGGTGCAGCGCTTTGACTTCACGTCCTCCATGATCAAGCTGAAGAATCGACTGGAGATTCCTGAGGAGCTGACGCTGTCCTGCGTTAAAGGTACAGTTACAGAACAGCCGTCCTGTTCATCATATAACTGTGAGTGATTACAGTGTTATTCCTGGATGCACACCATTATATCTGATTGCATTTGAACAGGCTTCTGTGCATCTGATTGTGTTTTGATGTCAGTCTCTCTTCACTGATTTGCATATTATAATTGATCTATTTTTAATAGTGGTTTGTTGCATGTCAGTGTGCATTAGGTTTAGATTTGTGCAAAGTGCGGGAAATGTTTTGCTGATTATTTACAAATGTAACTTCTGGAATTTGGAAGTTATTTTGAAGACCAACCTGAGAAGAGAGACAGATCTTTTATCAACTACTAAGTAATATTTCAGTGTTTGGGGGTTTTAGTCGTCGAAGATTGTAATTAGCAATGCTGCAGTGACTGTTAATTACTCTTTAAGACAGCTTCAGGAAGAATTTTATTTTATTTTTATTTACTTTTATTTTTAGTTTTCATGAAGTGTTTTATTTTTTGGTCTGTGATCTTCAACAGAGAGAACAAAGCAGCCAGAGACAGATGAAAACAGCAGAGCAGGCAGCCGATCATTTCTCCAGAAAATATTCAGGAAAAAGAACAGAGTTGCTCCACAGACACCACAGGAAAGAGATAGATAGATAGATAGATAGATAGATAGATAGATAGATAGATAGATAGATAGATAGGGATGGATAGATGGATGGATATATGCACGGATGGATGTACAAATATATACAGATGAGTGAATAGATGGTGGATGGATAGATAATAAATAGGGAGTAGATGTACAGAGATAGACAGATAGATAGATAGATAGATGATAGATGATAGATAGTCAGACAGACAGCATTATCTTATAATCTCCGTGTGTTAAACAGGAAGAAGCTCCAGTCGTCATCAGCTCACAGTACAGACTCTCTGCTGTTGTGTCTCATGCGGGAAGCCATTTGTTTTTTGGTAAGAATTTTCATTCGTCTCATTCGTACGTTCGCTGGTCATGTGATCAGTTCCAGTCCGTCGTGAATGGACGCTGAAGTTTCTGGGTCTCACAGGACACTACATCAGTCAGATCCGTGAGCGCAGGGAGGACGGATGGCTGCGGTGCAGCGACGCGTCTGTCAGAAGAAGCAGCTGGAGCGAGGTGTCCGAGGACGCCGGGGACAACGGATACTTGCTGTTTTACGTCAAGAGGAGTTTCATCCCATAATATTCAGTGTTCAGTCCTCACTTGTATTTGGTCAGCTGCTTTGGGATAAAAACTCTGAACTCCTCCTCACTCTTGTTTCTGCAGCTGAGCAGCGTTTGGTGAGGAACAGATGAGGAAGACCCCGTGAGGAAGATCCCGTCGAGAGGGTCTTGAGAAACCCTCATGCTCTGGTTTGTCAGTCGGATGTTTTTGGGGTCAAACTTGCATCTGTTGGTTTGACGTGAGCGGCACAGATTCTCGTCTCATGGCAGCTTTGGGTTTGGGATGGGATTTGTTTTTGGACAGTTGGTGGTGTTTCGCCTCTCTTGTCCTTTTGGGGGTTGTTCCAGGGCCATAATCACTGAAGACATTGAGGGGGACAATAATCCCCCCCCAGTAGTTAGAAGTGGCTAAATTGTTCCCCCAGTATTGTAAGTTGTTGCAGTGCTCTGCTGAACTCGATTACACAGCGCTCTGTTGCTGTCAGAATGACAAAAAGGTTTAAAAGTGATGTTTTTAGGCTGGTCTGCCCTCGCAGTCTAACAGCACTCGTCACTGTCAAAACCACTGAGACGGCCAATCAAATCAAAGCAGGCGGCGTTTACTGTTCACTGAAGCAGAGCGAGAATTCAAAGCAAAAGTGTCAGATTTAACACATGTACAAGAGAACGAACAAAACATTTGATATTTAACAACTGTTTTACGATAGAAACAATACTTTTACGATACTTGACTAATATGGATGTTTTGAATTGAAAATATGGTATCATTTATATGATTCTTGTAATTAGGAATACAAATAAGAATGAACATATGCAAATTTAAAAATATTATTTGCAAATAGTTCAAAATGATTATTTCCATGCTAAATTTGGACCTAGCATATTCTTCACTGTTCTATTCCTTTATGCTTTATTAAAAAAAGGAAAATAATGAATAACAAATTTTAAATAAAATAAAAATAACATAAAAATAATAAATATAAGTAATAAATGAAAAACTTAAGTATTACATTTAAAAATAATACAAATAGGGTAGTAATGAAAATAAGTAATGCATAAAAATGTAATAAATAAAGTAATTAATAAAAACAAAAATAAGTAAGTAATAAACAAGTATTAAATAAAACACATTAATATAATAATAATAAGGTATAAATAAAAAGTAGTAAAAAGTAAAATAAATGAAGTAATAAGTAATATATAAAAAGTAATAAATGAAAAACAGAAGTATTAAATTAAAAAGTATTACATTAAAAATAATAATGATAATGAGGTTTAAAAAGCAGTAAAAATAAAAAGTAATAAAGTAATACATACAAATGTAATAAAGTAATAAGCAATAATAAAATAAAAACAAAAGTAATAAATGAAAAACAGAAGTATTAAATAAAAAATTACTACATTAAAAAGTAATAATAAGGTATAAATAAAGTAGTAAAATAAGTAATGCATACAAAATTTTGTAAACTAATAAACAATAATAAAATAAATAATAAAATTTATAAATGAAAAACCAAGGTATTAAAGTATTTCATTAAAAATGATAATAAAAATAAGGTATTAATAAAATAGTAAAAATAAAAAGTAATAAAGTAATAAAAATAATTAGTACATGATGTAATAAAGTAATAAATAAACAATAATAAATACAAATAAAAATAAGTAATAAATGATAGACAGAAATATTAAAGTAATACATAAAAAGTTAATAAAACAATAATAAAGTAATACAAATAAATAATAAAATAAAGTAATAAAAAAACAAGTAATAAATAACCATTAATACATTAATTACTTTTAATAAATTATATTTACATTTTAATAATACTATTTATTACTTTAATACTTTATTTATTAATAAAACACATTAATGCTTTTACCACAATCTAAGCAGAAAAACATGCACAAAAAAAATTATAATAATAATTTAACTTAACATTTAAAAAAAAAAAAATTAATTAACATTCTAAAGTGACTTGCACTGTATTTCAGGAACACTTTTATAAATAAAGCATTATAATAAACCATTATTTGCGTCTGTGGCTCCATGATGAACCTTTAACCTCCACTGAACCGTTCCTTTGCACAAAAGGTTCTTTAGGTTATTAAATGTTCTTCAGGCTTGAAAAGCCAGTTCTTTTAGGAGCTGTTCATTGAAAGCTGCTTTGGGGAACCAAGAATGGTTCTTCTGTGGCATCGCTAGGAATTCTGGGCCCTGTGTAAAACAGACCTCTGGGCCCTGTGCGCTCTGTCACTGTTTCCCCTCACTTCTGCTGCTGCTGTGAGTGCATGCGCTTCACTGGTTCATGTATTCCCTGGAAACTGAACTCAGGAGCTTGTCATCTCTAGTGCCATGCTGTACTGTTTGAGCTGCAGGAACACTTCAGATATTACAAAACACTAGATAGGATTCAACAATTAACTGAACACTACACATATGACACTACACAAATGTTTAGATCAGTGATTCTGAACCAGGGGCCACTAGGGGCCTCAGCAAACATGAACGAGGGCCTCAAGATGACGTAAAATCTTCATATATATTTGACTTAAAATGTTCAACAATGACCAAAACTATCTATATATTTGAAATATTTGGATATTTAGCCTAATTCAGTGCTTGTTCTGTCTTAAATCTTTTTATTAGTTTCTCAGAAACCAAGAGCTCCAGGCTGTTCTACATACTGAGAAAACATGAACTCACACTCAAACTTCATTAAATTTAAAATCAACAAAAAATTAGAAAATGGACTCAGAAGATGAATTTTATTGTGCTTCCACACACTCTACAGGGGGTCAAACTCATTTTCACTGAGGGCCACTTCAACATTACGGCTGCCATCAAATGTGCCGGTTGTAACTGAAGATTGTACAAATGTTACTCAACATATTGTTAAATAACTGTCTCTTTATTTTATTATTACTTATGTTACAAATATTGCATATTCATTTGCATAAATGTAAAAATATGTTATTGCACTGTTATTTTAACATAAATCCAGAAATCCAGATTACTCCATAAATCAGAGTAAATAAAGAGCAGTATCAGCACACACAGGTCTACAGCGTAATGAACATCTGCTTTTCTCTTCGGTGCTTCTGTTCTGTCTCCGGATAAAGACACTTTAATAAACAACAAACTCAAAAGCTACTTGTTTTCTATTCTATTTCTACTTTGTTTTTAGTGTTCTTCACTCTCTGTAGGATCGAGATGCTGCTGATCGTCTGCTTTTGTGCAGAGTAACTTCTTGAAGGGAGAGCTGGTTATTTATTATTAAAGCTTGATCACGAATGATTCTCGTGAACATAAACACATTTATGTAGATCGGAGGATGCATTCCCTTCAAAAACAAACAATCCAGGAATCGTCTCTTTTCTCTTCTGTCCATTCATTTAAAAAGTACTTGTTTTCAATTCTATTTCTATTTTTTTTTCTTGTTCAAGTTTGAACTCTGAACTTTTACATGCTTGTATATACTTTAATAATATAATTAATTTCTGTAGCTTGTGTAATTGTCCTGCGGTGAATGAGTGTATCATCACTTTACAACACATCAGAGCTGATGATATTCTTCTGCTATGCTTTGGTTTGTTTATCATGCATCTTAATTTAAGAATTTGAATTTCTGTTTAAAGTCTGAAAGTCTGCTTAAAATAATTATATTGCTTCTAGTTGTTTTTTGTAGAAAGACGATGCTGATCATCTCTACTTGTCATGAAGATATAAGTCAGGTGCGCTTCAGGAATCAACTGCAGGATTCTCATCATAATGTGCTGGACTCTGACTGACTCCACGAGGTGATCTCATAGAAGTGTTCATTCATGTTTCCTCATCAGTGTCTGATGTTCATGACTCATATCTGGTAAAAGATGCTGAAGACACAAACATGTCCTCCAGCTCAGGAAACAGACATTACTCTAATGGTCAACTGTCCAACATATGGTGCTTTATTTTGTTCATAACAATAACTGCATAATCAACCCACGTCCTCAAAAAAAAAAAAATTTAAAAAGTTCTACAGTCAAAGCTAAAGGCTGACTTGTTTCTAATCTGGAATTACTTTAACCTATTTTTAAAATGGCAGTAGATTAACAATTGTGAAAAACTCATGCAAAGAAAACATTTACATTTACATTTAGTCATTTAGCAGATGATTTTATCCAAAGTGACTTACAAATGAGGACAATAGAAGCAATCAAAACCAGCAAAAGAGCAATGATACACAAGTGCTTTAACAAGTCTCAGTTAATTGTAATTAATTAATTGTGTTAATTGTTAATATAAAATATAAATATATATAAAACTCACTCATTAACTGCAAAAAAAAAGAATGAAAAATATATGAATGTAAAAAGCAGTATGTGGATATGTATAAAACAATAAAAAAAAAAAGACTAATGACTTGGCAAAAACAAGCATTATTTTGTAAAACAAAACAACAAAAACAGATTGAACTATCAACCTAAGGCCAATTACACTTTAATATTTTATACTATTTATTCTGTATTTTATATTGACAACAAGTGTAAATTGTGAGCTTGCTGTCAGTTATTATAAAAGTATTGTACAATTGTAACAGAATTATTGTTTTATTTAATTTTTTTGGTTACCCTTCTTCCTAATAAGAGCATAAGTTGCATCACCAACTCCAGCATCAGCATCTGAAGAACACAAATCATCAATAATTTTTTTTATAAGATTTATATATTTCCTCAATGAGCCACAGCTTTAGGAGTCATTCTGATCTGTAGCAGAAACGGTGCATGATGTTTAATACTAAAAGAGATAGTTCACCCCCAAAATTAAAATGTTCATAATTTTGCACACCTTTGCTTTTGCATTTATTTACTTTTGTTCTGACTTCTGAGTATGTCACTTCATTTGACTCTGCCACGGATCATCTGCAAAAACAAAACAAAACATTTTTTTATTTTATGCACCATACTTTGAAACACTATTAAAGTTACTGGTTAATGACTGATGACATATCGTCCAGTTGTAGTGAAGAGGGGTTTTTAACCTTTATCCACAGATATCTCTTTCTGAACAGTGACCTCTGAATATATGACCTCCCAATATGACTCTGGATCATCTAAAACAAACACGTCAACATTAATGAATGATATTTGCTGATTTTGAATGGTATGTGTTAAGATGGTTTTAAACTCAACCTTTGTGTCTCTTCTTCACTTCAGTCACGTCATCATAAATGTGATCAGGATCTGCTGGACAGAAAACAAACATTTGAGGAGAAAATGTAAACAGCAAAGCAGTCTTGAAGAAAAAAATATATATATATATATATTTATGAAGCTTAAAGGGATGGTTCAGAAATATATATTTGAAGAATGCTGGGGTCCAAAATGAACCCAACTGATTTTTTACAATTATTTGTACATATTATATTAATAATTATAATAATATATTAATATATATATATATTTTTCAAAATATATATTTTTTTGTTCCACAGATGTCAAAGTCATACAGATTTGAAACAACATGCTTAATTCTGTGTGTGTGTGTGTGTGTGTGTGTGTGTGTGTGTGTGTGTGTGTGTGTGTGTGTGTGTGTGTGTGAACTATCCCTTTAATTGATCAGTTATTGAGGCTGACCAGACTGTAGAGGAGAGTTTTCTGGTTGAGATTCTCCAGATTGATTTGGGACTGATGTCTGGTTAATGTTACGCTGCTGATCTATAATAGAAACAAAGAGCATTATGGTCACTTAAGAGTATCTGCAGTGATTACAGTGAGATCTTCTCATGAGCCTTTATTCAGAAACTGTATCTTTCCTTTGTTGCTGTTCAGTTGTATTAATCATGTTATGAACTGCTCCACACCTTTGTTCTTCTTGTATCTCCACAGCAGCAGCAGCAGTGAGATGAAGATCAACAAGCACAACAATCCCAAAACCACTCCAGCGACCAGAAGAAGAGATGAAGCTGCTGAGACCGGAGAACATAAACATGCAGATCTGATTGTTAGTCATATATGATAATATTTCATAAAACCTAATATTTCAAGGCTTCTGACTTCACCCCCTGTGCTCCTGCTGGTTATAACATTAATTTTAATAAAGATAACATTGATAAACATCCAATGATAATAAGGCTGATAATAAGCATCAGTGCGTATATTAATGCTCAACAGCAGGCAAGTGTTTATCACAGTATTTACTCACCATTAACAGACAGATTTATTCGGTTACTGTCCTGTGATGATTTTGGTCTTTCATCTCTCTGTCCTCTACACCAGTACTGACCCTGATCAGACTCAGTAGCTCCTCTGATAGTGAGAGTGTCTCTGTTTACAGTGTAACGATCAGACGTCTGTAACATTACACTGTCTTTAAACCACTCATATCTCCAGTTATTATGATCAAACTCTATAACACACGTCAGATTGACTGTCTCTCCAGTGAATATAGTCTTTGGTGTCACAATCACTGTAGATGTGGGTAAATCTGTTAAAGATAAAAGCAGACACAGATAAAATAGATGTACAGATGTTCTTTGTTACAAAGTGGTTTACTGTGGTTTATGCATTTGTAAATCAAGGCAATGATTAAACAGATAACAGTTAACTAAATCAGTTTCACACTGTTCCTGTTAGTAGCTTGATTTATTGATACTGTGATTATTTTATATACAGAAAAGCGATCAAATGTTGTTCTCTTTATAATCGCTGGAGTCTATCAGTGATGAAGCCTGTGACTCGAACAGTGGTTAAACTCCTGTAATAATCACTTACACAGTTTACCCTGCTCAACAAGTCATTTACATTGTTTTCATTGTGTTAGTTATGATGATTTGTGAGATTGTGTTTATTGCATCATGTTTCAGACACGAGTGTTCGGCTACAACGGACTATAATCAAGTCTATATGCTATAATCAACACTTTTCACCATTAGTTCATCTTGGTGGTTGTTTTAGTAAACGTTTTTGAGAATTGTCAGTCAATCATAGCAGTGTGTGTTTACATTAAAGTCTTGTAACAAGCCGCTTCCAACAGAGCATTCAAATCAGAGGCTAAATGCAGCGAGGTTACAAAATGACCATTTATATCTATATTTTGAATGTTTTGATGGAAAACGTACTCTGGCTGTCAAATAAATATTTGAATTTCAAATATTTGTCGAATTCAAAATAAAAATCGTTGTATTTGAATTTTAGTTGTGCGTCAGGCAGCCTTATCAGTGGCATACGAGACGCGATGACGATGTTGCATTTTAATGCTTTTGTTAGTGTATCCAGCTGAACCCACTAGATGTAGCACTGCTCATTTAAAATACTGCGGAAAAAGAGAACATCAATGTGAAGAAGATCTACGGCAAAACTGAAACCAAGCCGTTCACACAGAGCACATATTTATTAAGTTCAACTTTTAATAAAGCATGTCTCGAGAATTTATGGTGTTTTTTCCCTCATCCCACTTCATCTCATGTTTTTAAATGAAAAGAAAAAGTACTCTTTGTGACTTTTTCGGTCCTTTGTATTAAATTACACATACATCCATGATGCCGTTTTGTTTCTAGTTGTTTAAGCAACTTAATTAATTATATTTGTTTTATAAACATTATTTTAAACAGTATGCACTTTTTTCAAAGATAGTCATGTTATTTTATTACTTTGAATAAGTGATATTTTGCTCGATGTGCTCCTCTTGTGGCCTCAGGAGAGAAGCTAAATTTAGCGTCAGTACTGTTCAGTGCATTGAATCAACACCATTGATCTCTTTGAAATTAAACATCACAGGTGACACATTGATCGTCGATTGTGTTTGTATTCTTTTGATGGTCAGACAAGTAGACGAGCTTGACTAGTTCTCTATTCCACCACCGCGTGCTCTCCCTTCAACATGAGACTACTGACGTCACATAATAGGAAGTCCGTGACTTAAAGGAACATACCACATAACTCTACATCCCCCCTCTTTTAGTAGGGAACAAAGTAACAATGTAAAAGACAAAATTAATTCTGACCAACAACATATCATATGAATAGCAGAGAAACGGGTGCAAAAGGGTGGAACACCTGACTGCACAATATCACCTAACATGAATAACATGTGTGATAACAATCCATCCAATTTGTGATTTATGTTGCTTCTCCTACCTGTGTGAGCGTGTATTGAACTCGAATAACATCCAAAAAGTCCAGTAATTTCCTTTTCTGCAAGTTTAATAACAAAAATTAACTGGAAATGTTACACGGTCAAAAAACTGTAGCGCTCCATTCTTGCATGAACAAATTCTAATGGTCCTTGCCGGAAATGACATCAGCATCATTTTCAATCTTTATATGAAACATATTAAATTATTTAAATGCAATTATTTAACAGTTACTTAATCCAAGCAATAACTTATTTTGCATCTGTATAAATAAACAAATACTTAAATGGCTCTTACAACATGCATAAAGGAACAGAGGTTTATAGCACATTTCAGTCAGTCTTTGAAACGTTGGTTAGGACGGCTGACTCTTCCAGAACGAGTCACCACTGGACATTTGTCATCTGTGGCATTGTAACAGTCCATTTTAGGGGACCGTAGTTGCTGAATGGACCCCTCAGAATTGGGTGGTGTTGCGAGTGCCCCAGCATCGGTCACTACTGGCAGATCATCTTCAAAGTCAGCTGGAGGGGATGTGGAGGAGATGTCGCCTGTTCCTGATATACTTGGCACCTTGTGATGTAACGACATAGCTATTTGGTGGCTCGGCAGGGGAATTCAAGATTGCTAGTCAGTCAAAACCATGTGCTGTCTGCATCCTGACGGTTTGCCCTGTCTTGAGTGCAGGGAGCTGGTGAGCATTTCTGTCATAATAGACTTTTCCCCTCATTCTCCGTTTTGTGATGGTTTCTTTCACGTCTGTGTGGACATCGGGCTGAAGCATTGGCTTGGTCACCGGGAGGAAGGTCCGTGTTTGCCTAGAAAAAAGGCTGTCACTATGGTCACGGTAGCACTTTTCAAGAAGGTGCTTGGCAGATCTGACTGCACGCTCTGCAAGCCCATTGGATTGGGGATAGTGAGGGCTGCTGCGAACATGCTTAAAGTCTCATGTGTGTGCAAAATCTGCAAAATCCTTGCACACAAATTGAGTAGCGTTATCAGTCATGAGAGTGTGCGGAATACCATGTACTGAGAAATGTCTTTTCAACTTCGCAAAGACTGTGCTGCTTCTCATGTCAGAAAGGTAGTCCAGCTCGAACCACCTAGAGAAGGAATCCACAAGGACTAAATGTGTTTTTCCATGCCAATCAAGTAGGTCAGCAGCTGTGAAAGACCAGGGAAGATCCGGGATTTCATGCAGCTGCAGTGGTTTTTTCGCCTGATGTGGTCTGAGTGCATTGCAGGGTGCGCAACGAGAGATTTCAGTATGAATATCAGTGTACATCGATGACCAGTACATAGTTTCCTTAGCCCTGCGCTTTGTTGGATGTAGCTGGCCTACATAAAATTTTTGCAGTACGGGAGGGATAATAAATCTCTCCCCACGAAGCAGCAAGTCATCATGAATGGTCAGCTCATCTCTCATTGAGAAGAAGGGACGCAAGGAATACGGAAGTCCTTTCGAGGTGGCTGGCCAGCCATTCCTAATCATATCAGAAAGCTGTTGGCATGTGTCATCTTTTTGTACAGCAGCCCTGAGTTCATCTATGCGACGGGAGGAGAGTACCTGAACAGTCATGACCTCCAGTAGGTCATCTGTGAGTTGTGGGTCAGATGTGGAGAGGTGGGCTCGGGACAAGGCATCAGCCACAGACAGCTCCTTGCCACGTTTGAAGTTAACATCCAGATGGTAACGATGCAGTTTCATCATCATACCCTGTAAGCGGGGTGAGGCCGTGTGGAGTGGCTTCCTTAATATGGTTATCAAGGGCTGATGATCGGTTTCTATAGTGACTGGGCGGCCTTAGATGAAGTCATGGAATTTTTTTGTCGCAAACACAAGGGCCAACATCTCTTTTTCGATCTGAGCGTAGCGTGATTCAGTGGGCGTGAGGGCTCGTGATAGAAAGTGGTAGGTTCATCCAGCGTTGAAGATCATCGGCTATTGTTTTAAAAAGTGGAGTGTAGTTGAGTCCAAACAGCTCTGACAGCCTGGGGGAAACATTAATACCCAGATATGTGATGTGATTGGTGCACAGAGGAATTGGTGGTGTATGGGATGTCACATCCAAACTGGTGGAATGTAATGAAAGTATAGCAGATTTACTCCAGTTGATTGAGTATTCAGAAATATTTGAGAAAGAATCGATGAGTTTAATCGTTTCTTGTAACGATGATGGAGGGTCTTGTAAATATATTAATATATCATCGGCGTAAAGACTTATTTTGTGGTGTATATTTAGTGTTTGAATTCCTTTTATGTTGCTGTTTTGACGGATGGCTGCTGCTAATGGTTCAATGAAAATGGTGAAAAGTGAGGGAGAGAGTGGGCATCCTTGTCTAGTCCCGCGGTGCAGTGTGAAGCTACGTGATGTTAGTCCATTAGTGATGACAGTGCCTGAAGGTGATGTATATAGAATTTTAATCCAATTAATGAATGACTCCCCAAAACCAAACCTCTCTAATGTGGAAAACAGGAATTTCCAGTTTACTCTATCGAAAGCTTTTTCTGCATCAAGAGTGACTATGATGGTTTTGGCTTTATGAATTGATGAATAATGCATTAAGTTAAAAAGTCTACGTGTGTTGTTAGATGCAAGTCTACCTGTAATGAAACCAGTTTGGTCTGGATGGATTATAGATGGCGTGACTTTTTCTAATCTATGGGCTAGTGCTTTGGTGATTATTTTAATGTCTACATTTATTAGGGAAATTGGACGATAGCTTGACGGTAGTGTTGGGTCTTTATTGGGTTTGAGAAGGAGTGAAATTGTGGCTGTGTTCATATTTTCTAAAAGTTTAGATTTTTCTTTTGATTCATTTATAATTCGGATAAAGAGTGGTGATAAAATGGACCAAAAGTGTTTGTAGAACTCAGCAGGGAATCCATCAGGACCTGGTGCTTTATTTTTCGGCATGAGTTTAAGGGCTTTAAAATAGTCATGTTCTGTTAACGGGGATTCAAGAGTATTTATTTGATGTTTACTAAGTTGTGGTAGGTTGATATTGTTGAGAAATGAATTGATGTCTTCCTGAGTCGGGTCTTTTTCAGAAGAATATAATTTACTGTAAAATTTGATTTATTTCTTCTGGTGAATTGGTGGACTTCCCTGCTGTGTCTGTAATAACTGCTATTGTAGTTTTTTCCTTATTATGTTTGATTTGATTTGCCAAATATTTACCAGATTTGTTACTGTGATGGAAGTTTTCTTGTCTTAGCCTTTGAATTAGGAATTGGGTATGTTTATTAATTAATTTGTTTAACTAAAATTTATATTTTCTTAATGTATCCTGTGTTTTTTTCTGTTGGGTTATTTATATTGGAGTCTTCTAGTTCTTTGATTTTTTGTTCCAGTTCAGCTTGTTGTTCCTTCTCTTTCCTTTTTTTGTAAACGGATAATGAAATAATTTTTCCTCTTAGTACTGCTTTCCCTGCTTCCCACAGAAGAGATGGGGATAATTCCGGGGAGTCATTCATCTCTAGAAAGCATGCCCACTCTCTTTTAAAATAACTGTCAAAGTCATGGTCTTTCAGAAGAGATGTGTTAAATCGCCATCTAGTAAAGGGTTTATGTGGACTATTTATGTTCTATTGTAATGTTACTGGGGAATGATCACTAATAACTATTGGATGGATCTTTGATTCAGAAATATTTGATATGATAGAATTACTGGTAAGAAAGAAGTCAATGTGGGAATATGATCGGTGGACTGGTGAGAAAAATTAATATTCTTTAACGTTAGGATGCTGTATACGGCAACTATCGCCAAGACCAAAATCACTCATGAACTGTTTTATGATTTCTGCAGACTTCCAGATACGTTTATTGCCTAAACTGTTAGATCTCTCTATTGTTGAGTCTAGAACTGTGTTGAAATCACCTGCTATTTTGACTGGACAGTTAGAAATATTTGAAATAGAAGGAAAAAAAAGTCTGAAAAAAAGATGGGTCATCTGTGTTTGGACCATATAAATTGCCAATAGTAATTGGGCTATTATTAATTGTGATGTCCCTCGGGGTCAATAACGGTGGTGTTATGAACAAATGAAATTTTTTTACTTATTAGGATGCATACTCCTCTCTGTTTTGTGTTGTAGTGAGCCGAGAATAAATGACTGTACTTTGATTTAATTTTGTTATGATCATATTCTGATAGATGTGTTTCTTGCAGAAGGTATATGTCGGCTTGTAGTTTATTTAGATGATTAAAAACTTTAATCCTCTTTGTCTGAGAACCAAATCCACGAACGTTCAAGGTTACAAAATTGATAGATGACATGTTTTAATGAAAATTGAACAGAGATATATATTAATGTGTGGGCCTGTTAGTACTGTATATGTATAAATGTGAGTGTATGTATTCGAAGGGATACAGCGGTGCATATGTGTGTGTGTATAACAACGCAATGTTGTTGTCAAACTGACAAAACTACAGATACATAATTGACAGAATGTACACAGAAGGACAGCACTAACAAAACAAAAACCATTCAATTTAAACATAAGGTGGAACATGAGGGGGGCATGAGACCCAGGTGCAAAAACAAGAGCACATCTTATATATTACAGAGAGAGAGAGAGAGAGAGTTTAGATCAGATTATCCTAATGACAGTTATCGGGAGTGAAGTGTTCAGAAAAGCCAGGGGGTAATGTCCTTATCGCGATATAGTTGTCCATCTATGTATAATTTGTCCACTGTAATGATTTCTCTTTTTCCTTCATTTATTTTCTGTTTTCGGATTGGGAAAAGTTGCTTTCGTCGTTTGAGAATGTCCTTCGGGTACTGTTCGTTGAGTCCGTAGTTTGTGCCTTTAAGTTGTCTGCCTTGCCTCTGAACCAGTTCTTTGTGTTTATAGTGTTTGGATTTTGCGATGATCAGTCGTGGCCTGTTGTTGTTTTGAGATCTGATACGGTGAACACGGTGAAAGGTGATGATCTGTACAGTTTCGGCTGGTAATTTGAGTTGTTTTATCATAAAGTCCTTGACTGATTTCTCGGGGTCGTCTGGAGTTTGTTCCGGGATGCCTGTGAAGACTATGTTGTCCCTCATGCTGCGCGTTTGCAAATCCAAAATGTTTTCTTTCATGGTTTTGTTTTCTGCGACGATGGAAGTGAGTTGAGTGGTAAGTGCGTGAGTCCTTTAAAAAGTAATTTTCTTTAGTGAGAGTGTCTATCTGTTCTTGGCTGAATTCTAAACTGTGCCGCAATTCCTGGATATCCTTGTGTATAACTTCAATCAATGCAATCCTGGTATCAAGTCCGGAGAGTTTATTTTCGATGGAAAGTAGAATGTTGCTTACCTCAGTGCAGCAAGGCAGTTTAGGTGATGTGGATGGTGTATTACTTGGACTGGAAGGCGAATCGGGACGAGGTCTCTTGGAGATTGGAGTTGAGTTACCTTTACTTTTCTTGTTGAGATCTGGTTTGTCCCTGTTCATGGTGCAGCAGAGTGTATTGTCGTGTGCGTCGATATACTCCTCGAGATAATCCAGGTTGTAAAATGGTATAGTCCAGTTTTGAAACGGGGGGACAGTGAGATGAAAGAAGTGGGTGAAAAGACGAAAGAAAGAGAGAGAGAAAAAAAAAAGTATAGATATTCGAATGCTTTATCCTGGAGTTGTTTATAGTCTAGCAGACGGGAGCTGCCATCTTAGATCACGCACCAGGTCTCGTGGGGTCTCGCGTTACTCAGCCATTGGGCCTCCTCTGTTCCTCTGTTGAGTTTCATGTTAATGGTACGAATTTTGTTCAGTACCTGCCGTAAGCGATAGTCGTGTTCCTTGTGTGTCTGGCCCCAGATGAGAATATCATCAACTACAATTTCACAAGGCAGTCCAGCAAACAGTTGCTCCATTGATCTCTGAAACACCTCACTGCCTGTTGAGATTCCATATGGCATCCTCAAGAACCTGTAATGGCCAAACGGGGACATAAATGTGGTTAATTTGGATGACGCTTCATCAAGGGGGATTTGCCAGAAGTCACATTTAGCGTCCAAAATGGTAAACACCTTGGCACCAGGCATATCTGCAATGATCTGTTCAATTGTTTTTAGGGGATGCCGTGGTCTGAGGAGGGCTTTGTTAAGATGAACTGGATCTTTGCAAATCCTCACTGAGCCATCTTTTTTTTGGCTGCAACCATGGCTGATACCCACTCTGTTGCCTCGGTTACAGGTGTTATCACACCCAGCTCAGTCATGTGTTCCAGTTCTGCTTTGACTTTTTCCTTCATAGCTATTGGTATTTTTCGGGGTGCACAGACTACAGGGGTCACTGTATTATCCAGTTTCATATGATACACAACTGGCAAGCTGCCAATGACATCACAATCAAAAAGATCTCTGTATTCACGTACTTCTGGTGCTTCTTGATGTAGCATGTGCACATCAGGTCCCAGCTGAATGAGTCCCATAGCGACGCTATCCTGCAGACTGAGAAGGGGTTTTACATCCCGATCCACTAAATTCCCCACAGATGCACTGCAACACTATGGTTCCTTCAGTGTCAATTGTCTCTCCTCCATAAGCCACAAGATTGACTTTCTCTGCTGTGTTGATAGGGGTTGAAGGATTCAAACTATTCAGCATTCGTTTGAATATGACATTACATTTAGCGCCCGTATCAACTTTTACTTTCAGTTGGCCATTTCCATTTTTCAATTTTAGTGTTGTGAAAATCTCACCCTTTTGACTGCTGAGATCAACAGGGTCACAGTAGAAAGTGTCCTGCAAACTGTTATCTGGTTGTGCATCCAGCTCATGTATTTTATCCCTTTGCTGGGTCCTAGGCTGGTAGGAAGTCTTAGCAGCTGTTGGCTGTGCTGCTGACCTGCAGCATCTTGCGAAGTGGTTTAGTTTACCACAGTTGTTGCAGCGTTTGTTGTATGCAAAACATTTACTTTTCTCTGAAGAATGTTGACCATTGCAGTTTGAGCAACGTGTTTTCTGCAGAGCACATACCTCTGTGTCTTTTCTCAGCTCTCTCATGCTCCTCTCTGACTGTTCGTGCAGCAAGCATATGTTAATAGCCAAGTCCAGGGTGAGTTTTTTTTTCACGGAGTAACTGTTTGCGAACAGTGTCATTCTGTATACCGCAAACTATGCGGTCTCTAATGAGATCATCTTGCAGAGATCTGAATTCACATTTCTTTGCCAGGATTTTCAGCGTTGAGACGTAGGCTTGTAAAGATTCGCCAGGTTTTTGAACAGCGGTATTAAATGTGTGTCTATCCATGATGACATTTTTTGTGGGTAACACAGTTCAGAGAATTTAGTTAAAAGTACCTCTGGATCCTCATGATCCTCATGATCTACCCCGTCCGCATACACAAATGTTTCAGCTTTATCAACCGCTTCAGGACCGGCTAGGTTTAACAGCGTGTAGGCTTGTACTTTCTTTGATTTATCTGACAGGCCCGCATAGCAGTAGATGCGCCATTCCTTTTCAAACTTCCTCCAGTTTTCGGCAATGTTTTCATCAAAAACCAACAGGTCTATACGGCGAAGTCCCTGGGCCATTTTATCCCACTTCTGACACCATGTATTCTTTTGATGGTCAGACACGTAGACGAGCTTGACTAGTTCTCTATTCCACCACCGCGTGCTCTCCCTTCAACATGAGACTACTGACGTCACATAATATGAAGTCCGTGACTTAAAGGAACATACCACATAACTCTACAGTGTTATTTTTGTTTGCTTTAACTTGATGTTTTATATGTTACGCTGCAAATTTCAGGAGTTTGTAGATTCAGCACAAATGTCTTGTCTGAATAAATGATCAAATATGTAGTACAGAGAGTTTATGAAGACAATGAAATTCAACTCACCTTTCACAGAGAGAGAAACAGAGCTTGATTGTGATGATTTTGGTCTTTTATCTCTCTGTCCTCTACACCAGTACTGACCCTGATCAGACTCATTCGCTCCTCTGATAGTGAGAGTGTCTCTGTTTACAGTGTAACGATCAGACGTCTGTAACATTACACTGTTGTTTCCGCCTTTATACCACTCATATCTCCAGTCACTGTGATCAGACTCTATAACACAGGTCAGACTGACTGTCTCTCCAGTGAATACAGGACTGTCTGGTGTCACAGTCAGTGTAGATCTGGGTAAAGCTGTTAAAGATAAAAGCAGACAAAGATAAAGATAAAAGAGACTTGCAATTAAGTATTAACTCAACACAGTAATTTTGTATTATCCATCTTGTTTTATATATAAAATGAATTTGTGCAGTGGCGTGCACAGACCTCTGTAGGGGCAAAGTGGCGTTACGAGGGCACAATCGTGGGGGGGTTGGGGGGTGTTGTATGGGTTTGGTCCCCCTTGGCTAGGGGTGGGCGATATGGGAAAAATATCACAATTTTCTTTTAGAAATATCACGATTCACGATTTTATCATGATTCTTTGTCATGTTGGTTTTTCTATTTTGCAATGAGCATTACAGCCAAACTAATTTCCCTACTATAAAGACAAAGCCTTTCAAGGTAACAAAATATAAAAAAGAATGGTGAATATTTAGGCCAAAGTGGGTGAAGATAAAAATCGTTGTTATTATTTTATCTTTGTTATTAAAAAATGAGTGCAAAGATACACATTAGAAATACACATAATATACAAATAAAATAAACCGTGTTTTATTTTCAGGTACAATAGGTGTATTTAGCAGGAGCATTCAATAAACTGAATGAACAAATATAAAAATAAAACACTATATAGATTGATTCCTATTAAAGTAACTGTATTAAAGTTTTTCAGTCAAGAGTAGTGAGTGATTTTTCTCTTTGTGTTTGGTGTTTTATTAACATTAAAGGAATAATTCACCCCAAAATTAAAATAGGCTTGTGTTTTATTTTTATACCTTCATTTACTCACTCAAAAGTTGTTTTAAACCTGAATGAGTTTCTTTCTTCTGCTGAACATAAATGATATTTTGAAGAAGGTGGAAAACCAAACAGTTGCTGGTCAACAGTGACTTCCATAGTATTTTTATGCTGTTAAAGTCAATGAGGACCAGCAACTGTTTGGTTACCCACATTCTTCAAAATATCTTCTTTTGTGTTCAGCACAAGAAAGAAATTAATACAGGTTTGGGACAACATGTGAGTGAATAAATAATGACAGAATTACTGTTTTAGGGTGAACTATCCCTTTAATTAAAGTCAGCGGCATGTTTAGTTCTGTCCCTTTAAGACCTGCACGCATCTAATATACAGGCACGCATCCGTTTCTCTCAGCTGTTTACTTTCATTTTAGACATAACCAACTGAGTCTATACATAAACCTTGTGTGTTTTAACAGTATTAGCACAAAATATAACTTAGTTCAGTAATCAGGCGCTGTTTGACGGGCTTTTTAGTGCGTGGGCTTTGGGTGTATTTGCTCAGAAAAGACGCTCGTCAGAACAGCACAGGAGTGAATCGTTTAACCAGTAAGTCTTTGAAGCAGATGCAGATAATGTACTTTTGTGATTGCGAATAAGTGCAGTGTCCTGTGAGAGTAACTCTATGCTGAGTTAACACTGATGTTATGTCGCGTTGTACAGTACATAGAGACGGCGGCGCCGGTGTTACACCAAATTCTGTGACCATCGTATTCTGTGACCATAGGAGGCGCTGTTGTCACTATTTGGCTTGAACTGTATCACACAGGCGGATTGGGCACGCAAACAGCGTACAGGTTCAAAGCACCCGTGCACATTGTATGAGCGCGTCAATACAGTCTGGTCGCGTACAGTTTAAGTTTCTCTGCCTTTAGTTACCAGTTATCTGTCTATCTATCTGTCTGTCTGTCTGTCTGTGTGTGTGTGTGTGTGTGTGTGTGTGTGTGTGTGTGTGTATCATGTAAATAAATAAATAAATAAATGTATAGAATAAAGGAAATTATTTCACACAGAAAGATTTTTATGTTCTACAAATGTACTGGGTACTTTAAAAAAATGAATACACTAAAAACTTTTAAAAGTTCTAACATGAACAGTACAGCTTTTACAATATTTAATTGGCATTTATTTATTCATTTTCTAATACTTTTATTGTCTCTCTTCTCTCTGTCCAGTTGCTCTCTCTCCGTTAGGGGTCGACTGAGTACAATTGAGACATGTGCACAGTTGAAACACCTTAAATAACTTGCGTACACAAGAACAACGAGCCGTGATTTTTGCTCCACATATGTATATTAGTGTTCTCTCTGATTGTGGGAAATTTGAAATGTTTGCGTCTTTCCACTCTGAAGATATCGGCAAAAGTATTTTTTTTTTCAAAGGTGAGATTTTCATTTCACCATGTCCCTTCCACAATGAATAGCTTATTATTCTGTTATGATTGTTAAACTTAACACATATCATTGCAAACGTTACTCTGTGCTCTAAAAATAGACATATTTTATGACACTGTGCCATGCAAGGTCTTTTCATAATCTAGAGAAATGTGTGAGCATGTCAGTGGGGTACGGTTGAGACACATATCAGCTGTACCCGGATTGGTCTCCTATTGCTTCACATGCTGTTTAGTTGTACAGTGTTATGATAATAGGATAAAAGTCACATTTACACATATGCTATGCAAAATTATATTTGTGATATTTCAACTGTCTGTTATTAATGGACATATTTTCTAACATGAATGTTAAAAGGATTATATAGCATTTTAAGAAATATTCAAGGTGGTAAAGTGGGTACAGTTGAGACACCCTTTATAGGTTGCTATGTACTGTATACAGTAACAGTTCAATCATAGAAAATAAAATGCACTAAAATGCACAGAGGCTGTGCTGTACTGGTGTTACCTACATTATAGGGACCAAATGTCCCCACAAGTACAGTGGGGCAAAAAAGTATTTAGTCAAGTTTAAGTTCTCCCACTTAAAAAGATGAGAGAGGCCTGTAATTTTCATCATAGGTATACCTCAACTATGAGAGACAAAATGAGAAAAAAAACCTTGAAAAATCACATTGTAGGATTTTTAAAGAATTTATTTGCAAATTATGGTGGAAAATAAGTATTTGGTCAATAACAAAATTTAATCTCAATACTTTGTTATATACCCTTTGTTGGCAATGACAGAGGTCAAACGTTTTCTGTAAGTCTTCACAAGGTTTTCACACACTGTTGCTGGTATTTTGGCCCATTCCTCCATGCAGATCTCCTCTAGAGCAGTAATGTTTTGCGGCTGTCGCTGAGCAACATGGACTTTCAACTCCCTCCAAAGAATTTCGATGGGGTTGAGATCTGGAGACTGGCTAGGCCACTCCAGGACCTTGAAATGCTTCTTACGAAGCCACTCCTTCGTTGCCCGGGCGGTGTGTTTGGGATCATTGTCATGCTGAAAGACCCAGCCACATTTCCTCTTCAATGCCCTTGCTGATGGAAGGAGGTTTTCACTCAAAATCTCACGATACGTGGCCCCATTCATTCTTTCGTTTACACGGATCAGTCGTCCTGGTCCCTTTGCAGAAAAACAGCCCCAAAGCATGATGTTTCCACCCCCATGCTTCACAGTAGGCATGGTGTTCTTTGGATGCAACTCAGCATTCTTTCTCCTCCAAACACGACAAGTTGAGTTTTTACCAAAAAGTTCTATTTTGGTTTCATCTGACCATATGACATTCTCCCAATCCTCTTCTGGATCATCCAAATGCTCTCTAGCAAACTTCAGACGGGCCGGACATGTACTGGCTTAAGCAGGGGGACACATCTGGCACTGCAGGATTTGAGGCCTTTGTTACTTTGGCCCCAGCTCTCTGCAGGTCATTCACTAGGTCCCCCCATGTGTTTCTGGGATTTTTGCTCACAGTTCTTGTGATCATTTTGACCCCACGGGGTGAGATCTTGCGTGGAGCCCCAGATCGAGGGAGATTATCAGTGTTCTTGTATGTCTTCCATTTTCTAATAATTGCTCCCACAGTTGATTTCTTCACACTAAGCTGCTTACCTATTGCAGATTCAGTGTTCCCAGCCTGGTGCAGGTCTACAATTTTGTTTCTGGTGTCCTTTGACAGCTCTTTGGTCTTGGCCATGGTGGAGTTTGGAGTTGGACTGTTTGAGGTTGTGGACAGGTGTCTTTTATACTGATAACGAGTTCAAACAGATGCCATTAATACAGGTAACGAGTGGAGGACAGAGGAGCCTCTTAAAGAAGAAGTTACAGGTCTGTGAGAGCCAGAAATCTTGCTTGTTTGTAGGTGACCAAATAATTATTTTACAGAGGAATTTACCAATTAATTCTTTAAAAATCCTACAATGTGATTTTCTGGATTTTTTTTCTCATTTTGTCTCTCATAGTTGAGGTATACCTATGATGAAAATTACAGGCCTCTCTCATCTTTTTAAGTGGGAGAACTTGCACAAATGGTGGCTGACTAAATACTTTTTTGTCCCACTGTATAATAATACCAGTAAATTCTAACCTTATGGGAATATTTATGTCCCCGTGATGAAACAAGGTTATAAATCATACAGAATGATTGAAAATG
Organism: Onychostoma macrolepis; assembly: GCF_012432095.1. Lineage (NCBI taxonomy): Eukaryota > Metazoa > Chordata > Actinopteri > Cypriniformes > Cyprinidae > Onychostoma > Onychostoma macrolepis. Next base: position 44,701,891 of record NC_081161.1, read on the forward strand.
TATTAATGCAGAAATATTCAAGTGTAGTGATGAAAAAAACAGAAAGTGTCTCTACTGTACTCAGTCTACCCAGGTTCCTGCTCATAATTGACTCGAGAAGTGGATTGGCTGCTTGCATCTTGCATCACATCTGTACAAGACTGAGAGAGCGCGGCTGTGTGTGTTAAGAGGACGCAGAGGTGTTAGCGTCCCGTTCCTTTTCAATTGTTGTTTCAAAGCTGGTTGAGATACTTTTACACACAACTCTTTGTTGTTGGCTTTTCTCTCTTTATCTTTTCTGTTGTAACTATTATTATATGGAATGTTTGTGTAGAAATGCTGATTACTCATCAGGCTTATTAAACTAAATAAAAATATCATGAGAATAAACATGCAATGTGTACAAGAGCCCGACCCCATGAAGCCCTAGCTGTGTAGCGTGTCAATTTTGATCTCCCCCTCCCCTGCCTTTATATTATTAGTGTTTAAGGTAAGGTACTGTTAACCTGATATTACCACACATTGTTTGAAAAAATAAACCATTTCATTGCAAATTAAAGCATTGGTTTTATTCATATATATGTAGAGTATAGAATATAGATGAAATGTTTGTAAATGTATTTTACATTTGTGGTAAAACCAACCAACCAAAAAAAAGAAAAAAAGAAAGAAAGCTGGATGGAAGGGCAGATAAATTGCCTGAAATGGTTTGATTGTGATGCCCCCTTTAAATAGATTAGTAGCTTGTTTTTGTTCATCAGCTTCATGAACATTGTTAAACATATATGTTGCATTAAACATGCAAAAATAGGCTACTCTGCAAACAGCTGGATTGTGTTTAATCTCATGAAATTTAATTGGTTTAATAAACCTGTGGAATAACCAGCATTTCTAAACACACATTCCACACAGGCACTTTAATTTTTATTTATTTAAGAAGCGCTTAAGAATTTGTACAAACATATTCAAGAACATTCAAGAGTATCTACAGTACATAACACTTAAGGCTAAAACATAAGCAGAGGAAATTTTCATAAAAAAATAAAAAGTAGATTTTTATCAATTGTATTAAATATTAGATATTAAATATTAATTGTATAAAGTAAGTATTAGAAAATTAATAAATAAATACAAATTATTTAATGTAACATTTGTACTGTTCATATTACACCAAAATTCTTTCCTGGATAGGTTATACAGTAGACTAGGTTGCAAA